>NC_138889.1:600000-870000 GCF_965194825.1 Balaenoptera physalus
AGGAATATTATTTGGGGGTCCAGCCATGGAGAAGAGTTTAGACACTAAGATAATATAAGGAACACACACATTATAAAGAAATCACATTAGGATTCTCTTTTTAAGCTGTTCCTTAAAACACTAGTCCTTAGGAAATCTATTGGAGGCAGAAGCAGTCAAGGGTAGCCTACGGTTAGGGATAGGCTTAGGGTTAGGCTTAGGGTACGGCTTAGGGTACGGGTTCGGGGAGGGCTTCGGGTACGGCGTAGGGTATGGGTTAGGGTTAGGGTTAGGGTTAGTGTTAGGGTTAGGGCTCGGTTTAGGGTACGGGTTAGGATTAGGGTACGCGTTAGGGTTATGGTAGGGGTTAGGGTTACGGTACGCGTTAGGGTTAGTGTAGTGATTAAACCTATCCCACTCTCTAGATACCCCTTAGCACGTAAAGGAATATTATTTGGGGGTCCAGCCATGGAGAAGAGTTTAGACACTAGGATAAGATAAGGAACACACCCATTATAAAGATATCACATTAGGATTCTCTTTTTAAGCTGTTCCTTAAAACACTAGTGCTTAAGAAATCTATTGGAGGCAGAAGCAGTCAAGGGTAGCCTAGGGTTAGGGTTAGGCTTAGGGTTAGGCTTAGGGTATGGCTTAGGGTATGGGTTCGGGGAGGGCTTCGGGTACGGCGTAGGGTATGGGTTAGGGTTAGGGTTAGGGTTAGTGTTAGGGTTAAGGCTCGGTTTAGGGTACGGGTTAGGATTAGGGTACGTGTTAGGGTTAGGGTAGGGGTTAGGGTTAGGGTACGCGTTAGGGTTAGGGTACTGATTAAACCTATCCCACTCTCTAGATACCCCTTAGCACGTAAAAGAATATTATTTGGGGGTCCATCCATGGAGAAGAGTTTACACACTAGGATTAGATACGGAACACACCCATTATAAAGAAATCACATTAGGATTCTCTTTTTAAGCTGTTCCTTAAAACACTAGTGCTTAGGAAATCTATTGGAGGCAGAAGCAGTCAAGGGTAGCCTAGGGTTAGGGTTAGGCTTAGGGTACGGCTTAGGGTACGGCTTAGGGTACGGGTTCGGGGAGGGCTTCGGGTACGGCGTAGGGTATGGGTTAGGGTTAGGGTTAGGTTAGTGTTAGGGTTAGGGCTCCGTTTAGGGTACGGGTTAGGATTAGGGTACGTGTTAGGGTTAGGGTAGGGGTTAGGGTTAGGGTACGCGTTAGGGTTAGGGTAGTTATTAAACCTATCCCACTCTCTAGATACCCCTTAGCACGTAAAGGAATATTATTTGGGGGTCCAGCCATGGAGAAGAGTTTAGACACTAAGATAATATAAGGATCACACACATTATAAAGAAATCACATTAGGATTCTCTTTTTAAGCTGTTCCTTAAAACACTAGTGCTTAGGATATCTATTGGAGGCAGAAGCAGTCAAGGGTAGCCTAGGCTTAGGGTTAGGCTTAGGGTTAGGCTTAGGGTACGGCTTAGGGTACGGGTTCGGGGAGGGCTTCGGGTACCGCGTAGGGTATGGGTTAGGGTTAGGGTTAGGGTTAGTGTTAGGGTTAGGGCTCGGTTTAGGGTACGGGTTAGGATTAGGGTACGCGTTAGGGTTATGGTAGGGGTTAGGGTTAGGGTACGCGTTAGGGTTAGGGTAGTTATTAAACCTATCCCACTCTCTAGATATCCCTTAGTACGTAAAGGAATATTATTTGGGGTTCCAGCCATGGAGAAGAGTTTAGACACTAGGATAAGATAAGGAACACACCCATTATAAAGAAATCACATTAGGATTCTCTTTTTAAGCTGTTCCTTAAAACACTAGTGCTTAGGAAATCTATTGGAGGCAGAAGAAGTCAAGGGTAGCCTAGGGTTAGGGTTAGGCTTAGGGTACGGCTTAGGGTACGGCTTAGGGTACGGGTTCGGGGAGGGCTTCGGGTACGGCGTAGGGTATGGGTTAGGGTTAGGGTTAGGTTAGTGTTAGGGTTAGGGCTCCGTTTAGGGTACGGGTTAGGATTAGGGTACGTGTTAGGGTTAGGGTAGGGGTTAGGGTTAGGGTACGCGTTAGGGTTAGGGTAGTTATTAAACCTATCCCACTCTCTAGATACCCCTTAGCACGTAAAGGAATATTATTTGGGGGTCCAGCCATGGAGAAGAGTTTAGACACTAAGATAATATAAGGATCACACACATTATAAAGAAATCACATTAGGATTCTCTTTTTAAGCTGTTCCTTAAAACACTAGTGCTTAGGATATCTATTGGAGGCAGAAGCAGTCAAGGGTAGCCTAGGCTTAGGGTTAGGCTTAGGGTTAGGCTTAGGGTACGGCTTAGGGTACGGGTTCGGGGAGGGCTTCGGGTACGGCGTAGGGTATGGGTTAGGGTTAGGGTTAGGGTTAGTGTTAGGGTTAGGGCTCGGTTTAGGGTACGGGTTAGGATTAGGGTACGCGTTAGGGTTATGGTAGGGGTTAGGGTTAGGGTACGCGTTAGGGTTAGGGTAGTTATTAAACCTATCCCACTCTCTAGATATCCCTTAGTACGTAAAGGAATATTATTTGGGGTTCCAGCCATGGAGAAGAGTTTAGACACTAGGATAAGATAAGGAACACACCCATTATAAAGAAATCACTTTAGGATTCTCTTTTTAAGCTGTTCCTTAAAACACTAGTGCTTAGGAAATCTATTGGAGGCAGAAGCAGTCAAGGGTAGCCTAGGGTTAGGGTTAGGCTTAGGGTACGGCTTAGGGTACGGCTTAGGGTACGGGTTCGGGGAGGGCTTCGGGTACGGCGTAGGGTATGGGTTAGGGTTAGGGTTAGGTTAGTGTTAGGGTTAGGGCTCGGTTTAGGGTACGGGTTAGGATTAGGGTACGTGTTAGGGTTAGGGTAGGGGTTAGGGTTAGGGTACGCGTTAGGGTTAGGATAGTGATTAAACCTATCCCACTCTCTAGATACCCCTTAGCACGTAAAGGAATATTATTTGGGGGTCCAGCCATGGAGAAGAGTTTAGACACTAGGATTAGATAAGGAACACACACATTATAAAGAAATCACATTAGGATTCTCTTTTTAAGCTGTTCCTTAAAACACTAGTGCTTAGGAAATCTATTGGAGGCAGAAGCAGTCAAGGGTAGCCTAGGGTTAGGGTTAGGCTTAGGGTTAGGCTTAGGGTACGGCTTAGGGTACGGGTTCGGGGAGGGCTTCGGGTACGGCGTAGGGTATGGGTTAGGGTTAAGGTTAGGGTTAGTGTTAGGGTTAGGGCTCGGTTTAGGGTACGGGTTAGGATTAGGGTACGTTTTAGGGTTAGGGTAGGGGTTAGGGTTAGGGTACGCGTTAGGGTTAGGGTAGTTATTAAACCTATCCGACTCTCTAGATACCCCTTAGCACGTAAAGGAATATTATTTGGGGGTCCAGCCATGGAGAAGAGTTTAGACACTAGGATAAGAGAAGGAACACACCCATTATAAAGAAATCACATTAGGATTCTCTTTTTAAGCTGTTCCTTAAAACACTAGTGCTTAGGAAATCTATTGGAGGCAGAAGCAGTCAAGGGTAGCCTAGGGTTAGCGTTAGGCTTAGGGTTAGGCTTAGGGTACGGCTTAGGGTACGGGTTCGGGGAGGGCTTCGGGTACGGCGTAGGGTATGGGTTAGGGTTAGGGTTAGGTTAGTGTTAGGGTTAGGGCTCCGTTTAGGGTACGGGTTAGGATTAGGGTACGTGTTAGGGTTAGGGTAGGGGTTAGGGTTAGGGTACGCGTTAGGGTTAGGGTAGTTATTAAACCTATCCCACTCTCTAGATACCCCTTAGCACGTAAAGGAATATTATTTGGGGGTCCAGCCATGGAGAAGAGTTTAGACACTAAGATAATATAAGGATCACACACATTATAAAGAAATCACATTAGGATTCTCTTTTTAAGCTGTTCCTTAAAACACTAGTGCTTAGGATATCTATTGGAGGCAGAAGCAGTCAAGGGTAGCCTAGGCTTAGGGTTAGGCTTAGGGTTAGGCTTAGGGTACGGCTTCGGGTACGGGTTCGGGGAGGGCTTCGGGTACGGCGTAGGGTATGGGTTAGGGTTAGGGTTAGGGTTAGTGTTAGGGTTAGGGCTCGGTTTAGGGTACGGGTTAGGATTAGGGTACGCGTTAGGGTTATGGTAGGGGTTAGGGTTAGGGTACGCGTTAGGGTTAGGGTAGTTATTAAACCTATCCCACTCTCTAGATATCCCTTAGTACGTAAAGGAATATTATTTGGGGTTCCAGCCATGGAGAAGAGTTTAGACACTAGGATAAGATAAGGAACACACCCATTATAAAGAAATCACTTTAGGATTCTCTTTTTAAGCTGTTCCTTAAAACACTAGTGCTTAGGAAATCTATTGGAGGCAGAAGCAGTCAAGGGTAGCCTAGGGTTAGGGTTAGGCTTAGGGTACGGCTTAGGGTACGGCTTAGGGTACGGGTTCGGGGAGGGCTTCGGGTACGGCGTAGGGTATGGGTTAGGGTTAGGGTTAGGTTAGTGTTAGGGTTAGGGCTCGGTTTAGGGTACGGGTTAGGATTAGGGTACGTGTTAGGGTTAGGGTAGGGGTTAGGGTTAGGGTACGCGTTAGGGTTAGGATAGTGATTAAACCTATCCCACTCTCTAGATACCCCTTAGCACGTAAAGGAATATTATTTGGGGGTCCAGCCACGGAGAAGAGTTTAGACACTAGGATTAGATAAGGAACACACACATTATAAAGAAATCACATTAGGATTCTCTTTTTAAGCTCTTCCTTAAAACACTAGTGCTTAGGAAATCTATTGGAGGCAGAAGCAGTCAAGGGTAGCCTAGGGTTAGGGTTAGGCTTAGGGTTAGGCTTAGGGTACGGCTTAGGGTACGGGATCGGGGAGGGCTTCGGGTACGGCGTAGGGTATGGGTTAGGGTTAAGGTTAGGGTTAGTGTTAGGGTTAGGGCTCGGTTTAGGGTACGGGTTAGGATTAGGGTACGTTTTAGGGTTAGGGTAGGGGTTAGGGTTAGGGTACGCGTTAGGGTTAGGGTAGTTATTAAACCTATCCGACTCTCTAGATACCCCTTAGCACGTAAAGGAATATTATTTGGGGGTCCAGCCATGGAGAAGAGTTTAGACACTAGGATAAGAGAAGGAACACACCCATTATAAAGAAATCACATTAGGATTCTCTTTTTAAGCTGTTCCTTAAAACACTAGTGCTTAGGAAATCTATTGGAGGCAGAAGCAGTCAAGGGTAGCCTAGGGTTAGCGTTAGGCTTAGGGTTAGGCTTAGGGTACGGCTTAGGGTACGGGTTCGGGGAGGGCTTCGGGTACGGCGTAGGGTATGTGTTAGGGTTAGGGTTAGGTTAGTGTTAGGGTTAGGGCTCGGTTTAGGGTACGGGTTAGGATTAGGGTACGTGTTAGGGTTAGGGTAGGGGTTAGGGTTAGGGTACGCGTTAGGGTTAGGGTAGTTATTAAACCTATCCCACTCTCTAGATACCCCTTAGCCCGTAAAGTAATATTATTTGTGGGTCCAGCCATGGAGAAGAGTTTAGACACTAAGATAATATAAGGAACACACACATTATAAAGAAATCACATTAGGATTCTCTTTTTAAGCTGTTCCTTAAAACACTAGTGCTTAGGAAATCTATTGGAGGCAGAAGCAGTCAAGGGTAGCCTAGGGTTAGGGTTAGGCTTAGGGTTAGGCTTAGGGTACGGCTTAGGGTACGGGTTCGGGGAGGGCTTAGGGTACGGCGTAGGGTATGGGTTAGGGTTAGGGTTAGGGTTACTGTTAGGGTTAGGGCTCGGTTTAGGGTACGGGTTAGGATTATGGCACGTGTTAGGGTTAGTGTAGCGGTTAGGGTTAGGGTACGTGTTAGGGTTAGGGTAGTTATTAAACCTCTCCCACTCTGTAGATACCCCTTAGCACGTAAAGGAATATTATTTGGGGGTCCAGCCATGGAGAAGAGTTTAGACACTAAGATAATATAAGGAACACACACATTACAAAGAAATCACATTAGGATTCTCTTTTTAAGCTGTTCCTTAAAACACTAGTGCTTAGGAAATGTATTGGAGGCAGAATCAGTCAACGGTAGCCTAGGATTAGGGTTAGGCTTAGGGTTAGGCTTAGGGTTAGGCTTAGGGTACGGGTTCGGGGAGGGCTTCGTGTACGGCGTAGTGTATGGGTTAGGGTTAGGGTTAGGGTTAGTGTTAGGTTTAGGGCTCGGTTTAGGTTATTTGTTAGGATTAGGGTACGTGTTAGGGTTAGGGTAGGGGTTGGGTTAGGGTAGGCGTTAGGGTTAGGGTAGTTATTAAACCTATCCGACTCTCTAGATTCCCCTTAGCACGTAAAGGAATATTATTTGGAGGTCCAGCCGTAGAGAAGAGTTTAGACACTAGGATAAGATAAGGAACACACCCATTATAAAGAAATCACATTAGGATTCTCTTTTTAAGCTGTTCCTTAAAACACTAGTGCTTAGGAAATCTATTGGAGGCAGAAGCAGTCAAGGGTAGCCTAGGGGTAGGGTTAGGCTTAGGGTTAGGCTTAGGGTACGGCTTACGGTACGGGTTCGGGGAGGGCTTCGTGTACGGTGTAGGGTATGGGTTAGGGTTAGGGTTAGGGTTAGTGTTAGGGTTAGGGCTCGGTTTAGGGTACGGGTTACGATTAGGGTACGTGTTAGGTTTAGGGTATGGGTTAGGGTTAGGGTACGCGTTATGGTTAGGGTAGTTATTAAACCTATCCCACTCTCTAGATACCCCTTAGCACGTAAAGGAATATTATATGGGGGTCCAGACGTAGAGAAGAGTTTAGACACTAGGATAAGATAAGGAACACACCCATTATAAAGAAATCACTTTAGGATTCTCTTTTTAAGCTGTTCCTTAAAACACTAGTGCTTAGGAAATCTATTGGAGGCAGAAGCAGTCAAGGGTAGCCTACGGTTAGGGTTAGGCTTAGGGTTAGGCTTAGGGTACGGCTTAGGGTACGGGTTCGGGGAGGGCTTCGGGTACGGCGTAGTGTATGGGTTAGGGTTTTAGTTAGGGTTAGTGTTAGGGTTAGGGCTCGGTTTAGGGTACGGGTTAGGGTTAGGGTACGTGTTAGGGTTAGGGTAGGGGTTAGGGTTACGGTACGCGTTAGGGTTAGGGTAGTGATTAAACCTATCCCACTCTCTAGATACCCCTTAGCACGTAAAAGAATATTATTTGGGGGTCCAGCCATGGAGAAGAGTTTACACACTAGGATTAGATACGGAACACACCCACTATAAAGAAATCACATTAGGATTCTCTTTTTAAGCTGTTCCTTAAAACACTAGTGCTTAGGAAATCTATTGGAGGCAGAAGCAGTCAAGGGTAGCCTAGGATTAGGGTTAGGCTTAGGGTACGGCTTAGGGTACGGCTTAGGGTACGGGTTCGGGGAGGGCTTCGGGTACGGCGTAGGGTATGGGTTAGGGTTAGGGTTAGGTTAGTGTTAGGGTTAGGGCTCCGTTTAGGGTACGGGTTAGGATTAGGGTACGTGTTAGGGTTAGGGTAGGGGTTAGGGTTAGGGTACGCGTTAGGGTTAGGGTAGTTATTAAACCTATCCCACTCTCTAGATACCCCTTAGCACGTAAAGGAATATTATTTGGGGGTCCAGCCATGGAGAAGAGTTTAGACACTAAGATAATATAAGGATCACACACATTATAAAGAAATCACATTAGGATTCTCTTTTTAAGCTGTTCCTTAAAACACTAGTGCTTAGGATATCTATTGGAAGCAGAAGCAGTCAAGGGTAGCCTAGGGTTAGGGTTAGGCTTAGGGTTAGGCTTAGGGTACGGCTTAGGGTACGGGTTCGCGGAGGGCTTCGGGTACGGCGTAGGGTATGGGTTAGGGTTAGGGTTAGGGTTAGTGTTAGGGTTAGGGCTCGGTTTAGGGTACGGGTTAGGATTAGGGTACGCGTTAGGGTTATGGTAGGGGTTAGGGTTAGGGTATGCGTTAGGGTTAGGGTAGTTATTAAACCTATCCCACTCTCTAGATATCCCTTAGTACGTAAAGGAATATTATTTGGGGTTCCAGCCATGGAGAAGAGTTTAGACACTAGGATAAGATAAGGAACACACCCATTATAAAGAAATCACATTAGGATTCTCTTTTTAAGCTGTTCCTTAAAACACTAGTGCTTAGGAAATCTATTGGAGGCAGAAGCAGTCAAGGGTAGCCTAGGGTTAGGGTTAGGCTTAGGGTCAGGCTTAGGGTACGGCTTAGGGTACGGGTTCGGGGAGGGCTTCGGGTACGGCGTAGGGTATGGGTTAGGGTTAAGGTTAGGGTTAGTGTTAGGGTTAGGGCTCGGTTTAGGGTACGGGTTAGGATTAGGGTACGTGTTATGGTTAGGGTAGGGGTTAGGGTTAGGGTACGCGATAGGGTTAGGGTAGTTATTAAACCTATCCCACTCTCTAGATACCGCTTAGCACGTAAAGGAATATTATTTGGGGGTCCAGCCATGGAGAAGAGTTTAGACACTAGGATAAGAGAAGGAACACACCCATTATAAAGAAATCACATTAGGATTCTCTTTTTAAGCTGTTCCTTAAAACACTAGTGCTTAGGAAATCTATTGGAGGCAGAAGTAGTCAAGGGTAGCCTAGGGTTAGCGTTAGGCTTAGGGTTAGGCTTAGGGTACGGCTTAGGGTACGGGTTCGGGGATGGTTTCGGGTACGGCGTAGGGTATGGGTTAGGGTTAGGGTTAGGGTAGTGTTAGGGTTAGGGCTCGGTTTAGGGTACGGGTTAGGATTAGGGTACGTGTTAGGGTTAGGGTAGGGGTTAGGGTTAGGGTACGCGTTAGGGTTAGGGTAGTTATTAAACCTATCCCACTCTCTAGATACCCCTTACCCCGTAAAGGAATATTATTTGGGGGTCCAGCCATGGAGAAGAGTTTAGACACTAAGATAATATAAGGAAAACACACATTATAAAGAAATCACATTAGGATTCTCTTTTTAAGCTGTTCCTTAAAACACTAGTGCTTAGGAAATCTATTGGAGGCAGAAGCAGTCAAGGGTAGCCTAGGGTTAGGGTTAGGCTTAGGGTTAGGCTTAGGGTACGGCTTAGGGTACGGGTTCGGGGCGGGTTTCGGGTACGGCGTAGGGTATGGGTTAGGGTTAGGGTTAGGGTAGTGTTAGGGTTAGGGCTCGGTTTAGGGTACGGGTTAGGATTAGGGTACGTGTTAGGGTTAGGGTAGGGGTTAGGGTTAGGGTACGCGTTAGGGTTAGGGTAGTTATTAAACCTATCCCACTCTCTAGATACCCCTTAGCCCGTAAAGGAATATTATTTGGGGGTCCAGCCATGGAGAAGAGTTTAGACACTAAGATAATATAAGGAACACACACATTATAAAGAAATCACATTAGGATTCTCTTTTTAAGCTGTTCCTTAAAACACTAGTGCTTAAGAAATCTATTGGAGGCAGAAGCAGTCAAGGGTAGCCTAGGGTTAGGGTTAGGCTTAGGGTTAGGCTTAGGGTATGGCTTAGGGTACGGGTTCGGGGAGGGCTTCGGGTATGGCGTAGGGTATGGGTTAGGGTTAGGGTTAGGGTTAGTGTTAGGGTTACGGCTCGGTTTAGGGTACGGGTTAGGATTAGGGTACGTGTTAGGGTTAGGGTAGGGGTTAGGGTTAGGGTACGCGTTAGGGTTAGGGTACTGATTAAACCTATCCCACTCTCTAGATACCCCTTAGCACGTAAAAGAATATTATTTGGGGGTCCAGCCATGGAGAAGAGTTTACACACTAGGATTAGATACGGAACACACCCACTATAAAGAAATCACATTAGGATTCTCTTTTTAAGCTGTTCCTTAAAACACTAGTGCTTAGGAAATCTATTGGAGGCAGAAGCAGTTAAGGGTAGCCTAGGATTAGGGTTAGGCTTAGGGTACGGCTTAGGGTACGGCTTAGGGTACGGGTTCGGGGAGGGCTTCGGGTACGGCGTAGGGTATGGGTTAGGGTTAGGGTTAGGTTAGTGTTAGGGTTAGGGCTCCGTTTAGGGTACGGGTTAGGATTAGGGTACGTGTTAGGGTTAGGGTAGGGGTTAGGGTTAGGGTACGCGTTAGGGTTAGGGTAGTTATTAAACCTATCCCACTCTCTAGATACCCCTTAGCACGTAAAGGAATATTATTTGGGGGTCCAGCCATGGAGAAGAGTTTAGACACTAAGATAATATAAGGATCACACACATTATAAAGAAATCACATTAGGATTCTCTTTTTAAGCTGTTCCTTAAAACACTAGTGCTTAGGATATCTATTGGAAGCAGAAGCAGTCAAGGGTAGCCTAGGGTTAGGGTTAGGCTTAGGGTTAGGCTTAGGGTACGGCTTAGGGTACGGGTTCGGGGAGGGCTTCGGGTACGGCGTAGGGTATGGGTTAGGGTTAGGGTTAGGGTTAGTGTTAGGGTTAGGGCTCGGTTTAGGGTACGGGTTAGGATTAGGGTACGCGTTAGGGTTATGGTAGGGGTTAGGGTTAGGGTACGCGTTAGGGTTAGGGTAGTTATTAAACCTATCCCACTCTCTAGATATCCCTTAGTACGTAAAGGAATATTATTTGGGGTTCCAGCCATGGAGAAGAGTTTAGACACTAGGATAAGATAAGGAACACACCCATTATAAAGAAATCACATTAGGATTCTCTTTTTAAGCTGTTCCTTAAAACACTAGTGCTTAGGAAATCTATTGGAGGCAGAAGCAGTCAAGGGTAGCCTAGGGTTAGGGTTAGGCTTAGGGTCAGGCTTAGGGTACGGCTTAGGGTACGGGTTCGGGGAGGGCTTTGGGTACGGCGTAGGGTATGGGTTAGGGTTAAGGTTAGGGTTAGTGTTAGGGTTAGGGCTCGGTTTAGGGTACGGGTTAGGATTAGGGTACGTGTTATGGTTAGGGTAGGGGTTAGGGTTAGGGTACGCGATAGGGTTAGGGTAGTTATTAAACCTATCCCACTCTCTAGATACCGCTTAGCACGTAAAGGAATATTATTTGGGGGTCCAGCCATGGAGAAGAGTTTAGACACTAGGATAAGAGAAGGAAAACACCCATTATAAAGAAATCACATTAGGATTCTCTTTTTAAGCTGTTCCTTAAAACACTAGTGCTTAGGAAATCTATTGGAGGCAGAAGTAGTCAAGGGTAGCCTAGGGTTAGCGTTAGGCTTAGGGTTAGGCTTAGGGTACGGCTTAGGGTACGGGTTCGGGGAGGGTTTCGGGTACGGCGTAGGGTATGGGTTAGGGTTAGGGTTAGGGTAGTGTTAGGGTTAGGGCTCGGTTTAGGGTACGGGTTAGGATTAGGGTACGTGTTAGGGTTAGGGTAGGGGTTAGGGTTAGGGTACGCGTTAGGGTTAGGGTAGTTATTAAACCTATCCCACTCTCTAGATACCCCTTACCCCGTAAAGGAATATTATTTGGGGGTCCAGCCATGGAGAAGAGTTTAGACACTAAGATAATATAAGGAAAACACACATTATAAAGAAATCACATTAGGATTCTCTTTTTAAGCTGTTCCTTAAAACACTAGTGCTTAGGAAATCTATTGGAGGCAGAAGCAGTCAAGGGTAGCCTAGGGTTAGGGTTAGGCTTAGGGTTAGGCTTAGGGTACGGCTTAGGGTACGGGTTCGGGGAGGGCTTCGGGTACGGCGTAGTGTATGGGTTAGGGTTTTAGTTAGGGTTAGTGTTAGGGTTAGGGCTCGGTTTAGGGTACGGGTTAGGGTTAGGGTACGTGTTAGGGTTAGGGTAGGGGTTAGGGTTAGGGTACGCGTTAGGGTTAGGGTAGTGATTAAACCTATCCCACTCTCTAGATACCCCTTAGCACGTAAAGGAATATTATTTGGGGGTCCAGCCATGGAGAAGACTTTAGACACTAGGATAAGATAAGGAACACACCCATTATAAAGATATCACATTAGGATTCCCTTTTTAAGCTGTTCCTTAAAACACTAGTGCTTAAGAAATCTATTGGAGGCAGAAGCAGTCAAGGGTAGACTAGGGTTAGGGTTAGGCTTAGGGTTAGGCTTAGGGTATGGCTTAGGGTACGGGTTCGGGGAGGGCTTCGGGTACGGCGTAGGGTATGGGTTAGGGTTAGGGTTAGGGTTAGTGTTAGGGTTACAGCTCGGTTTAGGGTACGGGTTAGGATTAGGGTACGTGTTAGGGTTAGGGTAGGAGTTAGGGTTAGGGTACGCGTTAGGGTTAGGGTACTGATTAAACCTATCCCACTCTCTAGATACCCCTTAGCACGTAAAAGAATATTATTTGGGGGTCCAGCCATGGAGAAGAGTTTACACACTAGGATTAGATACGGAACACACCCATTATAAAGAAATCACATTAGGATTCTCTTTTTAAGCTGTTCCTTAAAACACTAGTGCTTAGGAAATGTATTGGAGGCAGAAGCAGTCAAGGGTAGCCTAGGGTTAGGGTATGGCTTAGGGTACGGCTTAGGGTACGGCTTAGGGTACGGGTACGGGGAGGGCTTCGGGTACGGCGTAGGGTATGGGTTAGGGTTAGTGTTAGGTTAGTGTTAGGGTTAGGGCTCGGTTTAGGGTACGGGTTAGGATTAGGGTACGTGTTAGGGTTAGGGTAGGGGTTAGGGTTAGGGTACGCGTTAGGGTTAGGGTAGTTATTAAACCTATCCCACTCTCTAGATACCCCTTAGCACGTAAAGGAATATTATTTGGGGGTCCAGCCATGGAGAAGAGTTTAGACACTAAGATAATATAAGGAACACACACATTATAAAGAAATCACATTAGGATTCTCTTTTTAAGCTGTTCCTTAAAACACTAGTCCTTAGGAAATCTATTGGAGGCAGAAGCAGTCAAGGGTAGCCTAGGGTTAGGCTTAGGCTTACGGTTAGGCTTAGGGTACGGCTTAGGGTACGGGTTGGGTGAGGGCTTCGGGTACGGCGTAGGGTATGGGTTAGGGTAAGGGTTAGGGTTAGGGTTACGGCTCGGTTTAGGGTACGGGTTAGGGTTAGGGTACGAGTTAGGGTTATGGTAGGGGTTAGGCTTAGGGTATGCGTTAGGGTTAGGGTAGTTATTAAACCTATCCCACTCTCTAGATACCCCTTAGCACGTAAAGCAATATTATTTGGGGGTCCAGCCATGGAGAAGAGTTTAGACACTAGGATAAGATAAGGAACACACCCATTATAAAGAAATCACATTAGGATTCTCTTTTTAAGCTGTTCCTTAAAACACTAGTGCTTAGGAAATCTATTGGAGGCAGAAGCAGTCAAGGGTAGCCTACGGTTAGGGTTAGGCTTAGGGTTAGGCTTAGGGTACGGCTTAGGGTACGGGTTCGGGGAGGGCTTCGGGTACGGCGTAGGGTATGGGTTAGGGTTAGGGTTAGGGTTAGTGTTAGGGTTAGGGCTCGGTTTAGGGTACGGGTTAGGATTAGGGTACGTGTTAGGGTTAGGGTAGGGGTTAGGGTTACGGTACGCGTTAGGGTTAGGGTAGTGATTAAACCTATCCCACTCTCTAGATACCCCTTAGCACGTAAAGGAATATTATTTGGGGGTCCAGCCATGGAGAAGAGTTTAGACACTAGGATAAGATAAGGAACACACCCATTATACAGATATCACATTAGGATTCTCTTTTTAAGCTGTTCCTTAAAACACTAGTGCTTAAGAAATCTATTGGAGGCAGAAGCAGTCAAGGGTAGCCTAGGGTTAGGGTTAGGCTTAGGGTTAGGCTTAGGGTATGGCTTAGGGTATGGGTTCGGGGAGGGCTTCGGGTACGGCGTAGGGTATGGGTTAGGGTTAGGGTTAGGGTTAGTGTTAGGGTTACGGCTCGGTTTAGGGTACGGGTTAGGATTAGGGTACGTGTTAGGGTTAGGGTAGGGGTTAGGGTTATGGTACGCGTTAGGGTTAGGGTAGTTATTAAACCTATCCCACTCTCTAGATACCCCTTAGCACGTAAAAGAATATTATTTGGGGGTCCAGCCATGGAGAAGAGTTTACACACTAGGATTAGATACGGAACACACCCATTATAAAGAAATCACATTAGGATTCTCTTTTTAAGCTGTTCCTTAAAACACTAGTGCTTAGGAAATCTATTGGAGGCAGAAGCAGTCAAGGGTAGCCTAGGGTTAGGGTTAGGCTTAGGGTACGGCTTAGGGTACGGCTTAGGGTACGGGTTCGGGGAGGGCTTCGGGTACGGCGTAGGGTATGGGTTAGGGTTAGGGTTAGGTTAGTGTTAGGGTTAGGGCTCCGTTTAGGGTACGGGTTAGGATTAGGGTACGTGTTAGGGTTAGGGTAGGGGTTAGGGTTAGGGTACGCGTTAGGGTTAGGGTAGTTATTAAACCTATCCCACTCTCTAGATACCCCTTAGCACGTAAAGGAGTATTATTTGGGGGTCCAGCCATGGAGAAGAGTTTAGACACTAACATAATATAAGGAACACACACATTATAAAGAAATCACATTAGGATTCTCTTTTTAAGCTGTTCCTTAAAACACTAGTGCTTAGGATATCTATTGGAGGCAGAAGCAGTCAAGGGTAGCCTAGGGTTAGGGTTAGGCTTACGGTTAGGCTTAGGGTACGGCTTAGGGTACGGGTTCGGGGAGGGCTTCGGGTACGGCGTAGGGTATGGGTTAGGGTAAGGGTTAGGGTTAGGGTTACGGCTCGGTTTAGGGTACGGGTTAGGGTTAGGGTACGAGTTAGGGTTATGGTAGGGGTTAGGCTTAGGGTATGCGTTAGGGTTAGGGTAGTTATTAAACCTATCCCACTCTCTAGATACCCCTTAGCACGTAAAGCAATATTATTTGGGGGTCCAGCCATGGAGAAGAGTTTAGACACTAGGATAAGAGAAGGAACACACCCATTATAAAGAAATCACATTAGGATTCTCTTTTTAAGCTGTTCCTTAAAACACTAGTGCTTAGGAAATCTATTGGAGGCAGAAGTAGTCAAGGGTAGCCTAGGGTTAGCGTTAGGCTTAGGGTTAGGCTTAGGGTACGGCTTAGGGTACGGGTTCGGGGAGGGTTTCGGGTACGGCGTAGGGTATGGGTTAGGGTTAGGGTTAGGGTAGTGTTAGGGTTAGGGCTCGGTTTAGGGTACGGGTTAGGATTAGGGTACGTGTTAGGGTTACGGTAGGGGTTAGGGTTAGGGTACGCGTTAGGGTTAGGGTAGTTATTAAACCTATCCCACTCTCTAGATACACCTTAGCCCGTAAAGGAATATTATTTGGGGGTCCAGCCATGGAGAAGAGTTTAGACACTAAGATAATATAAGGAACACACACATTATAAAGAAATCACATTAGGATTCTCTTTTTAAGCTGTTCCTTAAAACACTAGTGCTTAGGAAATCTATTGGAGTCAGAAGCAGTCAAGGGTAGCCTAGGGTTAGGGTTAGGCTTAGGGTTAGGCTTAGGGTACGGCTTAGGGTACGGGTTCGGGGAGGGCTTCGGGTACGGCGTAGTGTATGGGTTAGGGTTTTAGTTAGGGTTAGTGTTAGGGTTAGGGCTCGGTTTAGGGTACGGGTTAGGGTTAGGGTACGTGTTAGGGTTAGGGTAGGGGTTAGGGTTAGGGTACGCGTTAGGGTTAGGGTAGTGATTAAACCTATCCCACTCTCTAGATACCCCTTAGCACGTAAAGGAATATTATTTGGGGGTCCAGCCATGGAGAAGACTTTAGACACTAGGATAAGATAAGGAACACACCCATTATAAAGATATCACATTAGGATTCCCTTTTTAAGCTGTTCCTTAAAACACTAGTGCTTAAGAAATCTATTGGAGGCAGAAGCAGTCAAGGGTAGACTAGGGTTAGGGTTAGGCTTAGGGTTAGGCTTAGGGTATGGCTTAGGGTACGGGTTCGGGGAGGGCTTCGGGTACGGCGTAGGGTATGGGTTAGGGTTAGGGTTAGGGTTAGTGTTAGGGTTACGGCTCGGTTTAGGGTACGGGTTAGGATTAGGGTACGTGTTAGGGTTAGGGTAGGAGTTAGGGTTAGGGTACGCGTTAGGGTTAGGGTACTGATTAAACCTATCCCACTCTCTAGATACCCCTTAGCACGTAAAAGAATATTATTTGGGGGTCCAGCCATGGAGAAGAGTTTACACACTAGGATTAGATACGGAACACACCCATTATAAAGAAATCACATTAGGATTCTCTTTTTAAGCTGTTCCTTAAAACACTAGTGCTTAGGAAATGTATTGGAGGCAGAAGCAGTCAAGGGTAGCCTAGGGTTAGGGTATGGCTTAGGGTACGGCTTAGGGTACGGCTTAGGGTACGGGTACGGGGAGGGCTTCGGGTACGGCGTAGGGTATGGGTTAGGGTTAGTGTTAGGTTAGTGTTAGGGTTAGGGCTCGGTTTAGGGTACGGGTTAGGATTAGGGTACGTGTTAGGGTTAGGGTAGGGGTTAGGGTTAGGGTACGCGTTAGGGTTAGGGTAGTTATTAAACCTATCCCACTCTCTAGATACCCCTTAGCACGTAAAGGAATATTATTTGGGAGTCCAGCCATGGAGAAGAGTTTAGACACTAAGATAATATAAGGAACACACACATTATAAAGAAATCACATTAGGATTCTCTTTTTAAGCTGTTCCTTAAAACACTAGTCCTTAGGAAATCTATTGGAGGCAGAAGCAGTCAAGGGTAGCCTAGGGTTAGGGTTAGGCTTACGGTTAGGCTTAGGGTACGGCTTAGGGTACGGGTTCGGGGAGGGCTTCGGGTACGGCGTAGGGTATGGGTTAGGGTTAGGGTTAGGGTTAGTGTTAGGGTTAGGGCTCGGTTTAGGGTACGGGTTAGGATTAGGGTACGTGTTAGGGTTAGGGTAGGGGTTAGGGTTACGGTACGCGTTAGGGTTAGGGTAGTGATTAAACCTATCCCACTCTCTAGATACCCCTTAGCACGTAAAAGAATATTATTTGGGGGTCCAGCCATGGAGAAGAGTTTACACACTAGGATTAGATCCGGAACACACCCATTATAAAGAAATCACATTAGGATTCTCTTTTTAAGCTGTTCCTTAAAACACTAGTGCTTAGGAAATCTATTGGAGGCAGAAGCAGTCAAGGGTAGCCTAGGGTTAGGGTTAGGCTTAGGGTACGGCTTAGGGTACGGCTTAGGGTACGGGTTCGGGGAGGGCTTCGGGTACGGCGTAGGGTATGGGTTAGGGTTAGGGTTAGGTTAGTGTTAGGGTTAGGGCTCCGTTTAGGGTACGGGTTAGGATTAGGGTACGTGTTAGGGTTAGGGTAGGGGTTAGGGTTAGGGTACGCATTAGGGTTAGGGTAGTTATTAAACCTATCCCACTCTCTAGATACCCCTTAGCACGTAAAGGAGTATTATTTGGGGGTCCAGCCATGGAGAAGAGTTTAGACACTAACATAATATAAGGAACACACACATTATAAAGAAATCACATTAGGATTCTCTTTTTAAGCTGTTCCTTAAAACACTAGTGCTTAGGATATCTATTGGAGGCAGAAGCAGTCAAGGGTAGCCTAGGGTTAGGGTTAGGCTTACGGTTAGGCGTAGGGTACGGCTTAGGGTACGGGTTCGGGGAGGGCTTCGGGTACGGCGTAGGGTATGGGTTAGGGTAAGGGTTAGGGTTAGGGTTACGGCTCGGTTTAGGGTACGGGTTAGGGTTAGGGTACGAGTTAGGGTTATGGTAGGGGTTAGGCTTAGGGTATGCGTTAGGGTTAGGGTAGTTATTAAACCTATCCCACTCTCTAGATACCCCTTAGCACGTAAAGCAATATTATTTGGGGGTCCAGCCATGGAGAAGAGTTTAGACACTAGGATAAGATAAGGAACACACCCATTATAAAGAAATCACATTAGGATTATCTTTTTAAGCTGTTCCTTAAAACACTAGTGCTTAGGAAATCTATTGGAGGCAGAAGCAGTCAAGGGTACCCTACGGTTAGGGTTAGGCTTAGGGTTGGGCTTAGGGTACGGCTTAGGGTACGGGTTCGGGGAGGGCTTCGGGTACGGCGTAGGGTATGGGTTAGGGTTAGGGTTAGGGTTAGTGTTAGGGTTAGGGCTCGGTTTAGGGTACGGGTTAGGATTAGGGTACGTGTTAGGGTTAGGGTAGGGGTTAGGGTTACGGTACGCGTTAGGGTTAGGGTAGTGATTAAACCTATCCCACTCTCTAGATACCCCTTAGCACGTAAAGGAATATTATTTGGGGGTCCAGCCATGGAGAAGAGTTTAGACACTAGGATAAGATAAGGAACACACCCATTATAAAGATATCACATTAGGATTCTCTTTTTAAGCTGTTCCTTAAAACACTAGTGCTTAAGAAATCTATTGGAGGCAGAAGCAGTCAAGGGTAGCCTAGGGTTAGGGTTAGGCTTAAGGTTAGGCTTAGGGTATGGCTTAGGGTATGGGTTCGGGGTGGGCTTCGGGTACGGCGTAGGGTATGGGTTAGGGTTAGGGTTAGGGTTAGTGTTAGGGTTACGGCTCGGTTTAGGGTATGGGTTAGGATTAGGGTACGTGTTAGGGTTAGGGTAGGGGTTAGGGTTATGGTACGCGTTAGGGTTAGGGTACTGATTAAACCTATCCCACTCTCTAGATACCCCTTAGCACGTAAAAGAATATTATTTGGGGGTCCAGCCATGGAGAAGAGTTTACACACTAGGATTAGATACGGAACACACCCATTATAAAGAAATCACATTAGGATTCTCTTTTTAAGCTGTTCCTTAAAACACTAGTGCTTAGGAAATCTATTGGAGGCAGAAGCAGTCAAGGGTAGCCTAGGGTTAGGGTTAGGCTTAGGGTACGGCTTAGGGTACGGCTTAGGGTACGGGTTCGGGGAGGGCTTCGGGTACGGCGTAGGGTATGGGTTAGGGTTAGGGTTAGGTTAGTGTTAGGGTTAGGGCTCCGTTTAGGGTACGGGTTAGGATTAGGGTACGTGTTAGGGTTAGGGTAGGGGTTAGGGTTAGGGTACGCGTTAGGGTTAGGGTAGTTATTAAACCTATCCCACTCTCTAGATACCCCTTAGCACGTAAAGGAGTATTATTTGGGGGTCCAGCCATGGAGAAGAGTTTAGACACTAAGATAATATAAGGAACACACACATTATAAAGAAATCACATTAGGATTCTCTTTTTAAGCTGTTCCTTAAAACACTAGTGCTTAGGATATCTATTGGAGGCAGAAGCAGTCAAGGGTAGCCTAGGGTTAGGGTTAGGCTTAGGGTTAGGCTTAGGGTACGGCTTAGGGTACGGGTTCGGGGAGGGCTTCGGGTACGGCGTAGGGTATGGGTTAGGGTAAGTGTTAGGGTTAGGGTTACGGCTCGGTTTAGGGTACGGGTTAGGGTTAGGGTACGAGTTAGGGTTATGGTAGGGGTTAGGCTTAGGGTATGCGTTAGGGTTAGGGTAGTTATTAAACCTATCCCACTCTCTAGATACCCCTTAGCACGTAAAGCAATATTATTTGGGGGTCCAGCCATGGAGAAGAGTTTAGACACTAGGATAAGATAAGGAACACACCCATTATAAAGAAATCACATTAGGATTCTCTTTTTAAGCTGTTCCTTAAAACACTAGTGCTTAGGAAATCTATTGGAGGCAGAAGCAGTCAAGGGTAGCCTACGGTTAGGGTTAGGCTTAGGGTACGGCTTAGGGTACGGCTTAGGGTACGGGTTCGGGGAGGGCTTCGGGTATGGCGTATGGTATGGGTTAGGGTTAGGGTTAGGTTAGTGTTAGGGTTAGGGCTCCGTTTAGGGTACGGTTTAGGATTAGGGTACGTGTTAGGGTTAGGGTAGGGTTTAGGGTTAGGGTACGCGTTAGGGTTAGGGTAGTTATTAAACCTATCCCACTCTCTAGATACCCCTTAGCCCGTAAAGTAATATTATTTGGGGGTCCAGCCATGGAGAAGAGTTTAGACACTAAGATAATATAAGGAAAACACATTATAAAGAAATCACATTAGGATTCTCTTTTTAAGCTGTTCCTTAAAACACTAGTGCTTAGGAAATCTATGGGAGGCAGAAGCAGTCAAGGGTAGCCTAGGGTTAGGGTTAGGCTTAGGGTTAGGCTTAGGGTACGGCTTAGGGTACGGGTTCGGGGAGGACTTAGGGTACGGCGTAGGGTATGGGTTAGGGTTAGGTTTAGGGTTACTGTTAGGGTTAGGGCTCGGTTTAGGGTACGGGTTAGGATTAGGGCACGTGTTAGGGTTAGTGTAGGGGTTAGGGTTAGGGTACGCGTTAGGGTTAGGGTAGTTATTAAACCTATCCCACTCTCTAGATACCCCTTAGCACGTAAAGGAATATTATTTGGGGCTCCAGCCATGGAGAAGAGTTTAGACACTACGATAAGATAAGGAACACACCCATTATAAAGAAATCACATTAGGATTCTCTTTTTAAGCTGTTCCTTAAAACACTAGTGCTTAGGAAATCTATTGGAGGCAGAAGCAGTCAAGGGTAGCCTAGGGTTAGGGTTAGGCTTAGGGTTAGGCTTAGGGTACGGCTTAGGGTACGGGTTCGGGGAGGGCTTCGGGTACGGTGTAGTGTATGGGTTAGGGTTTTAGTTAGGGTTAGTGTTAGGGTTAGGGCTCGGTTTAGGGTACGGGTTAGGGTTAGGGTACGTGTTAGGGTTAGGGTAGGGGTTAGGGTTAGGGTACGCGTTAGGGTTAGGGTAGTGATTAAACCTATCCCACTCTCTAGATACCCCTTAGCACGTAAAGGAATATTATTTGGGGGTCCAGCCATGGAGAAGACTTTAGACACTAGGATAAGATAAGGAACACACCCATTATAAAGATATCACATTAGGATTGCCTTTTTAAGCTGTTCCTTAAAACACTAGTGCTTAAGAAATCTATTGGAGGCAGAAGCAGTCAAGGGTAGACTAGGGTTAGGGTTAGGCTTAGGGTTAGGCTTAGGGTATGGCTTAGGGTACGGGTTCGGGGAGGGCTTCGGGTACGGCGTAGGGTATAGGTTAGGGTTAGGGTTAGGGTTAGTGTTAGGGTTACGGCTCGGTTTAGGGTACGGGTTAGGATTAGGGTACGTGTTAGGGTTAGGGTAGGAGTTAGGGTTAGGGTACGCGTTAGGGTTAGGGTACTGATTAAACCTATCGCACTCTCTAGATACCCCTTAGCACGTAAAAGAATATTATTTGGGGGTCCAGCCATGGAGAAGAGTTTACACACTAGGATTAGATACAGAACACACCCATTATAAAGAAATCACATTAGGATTCTCTTTTTAAGCTGTTCCTTAAAACACTAGTGCTTAGGAAATGTATTGGAGGCAGAAGCAGTCAAGGGTAGCCTAGGGTTAGGGTATGGCTTCGGGTACGGCTTAGGGTACGGCTTAGGGTATGGGTACGGGGAGGGCTTCGGGTACGGCGTAGGGTATGGGTTAGGGTTAGTGTTAGGTTAGTGTTAGGGTTAGGGCTCGGTTTAGGGTACGGGTTAGGATTAGGGTACGTGTTAGGGTTAGGGTAGGGGTTAGGGTTAGGGTACGCGTTAGGGTTAGGGTAGTTATTAAACCTATCCCACTCTCTAGATACCCCTTAGCACGTAAAGGAATATTATTTGGGGGTCCAGCCATGGAGAAGAGTTTAGACACTAAGATAATATAAGGAACACACACATTATAAAGAAATCACATTAGGATTCTCTTTTTAAGCTGTTCCTTAAAACACTAGTCCTTAGGAAATCTATTGGAGGCAGAAGCAGTCAAGGGTAGCCTACGGTTAGGGTTAGGCTTAGGGTTAGGCTTAGGGTACGGCTTAGGGTACGGGTTCGGGGAGGGCTTGGGGTACGGCGTAGGGTATGGGTTAGGGTTAGGGTTAGGGTTAGTGTTAGGGTTAGGGCTCGGTTTAGGGTACGGGTTAGGATTAGGGTACGTGTTAGGGTTAGGGTAGGGGTTAGGGTTACGGTACGCGTTAGGGTTAGTGTAGTGATTAAACCTATCCCACTCTCTAGATACCCCTTAGCACGTAAAGGAATATTATTTGGGGGTCCAGCCATGGAGAAGAGTTTAGACACTAGGATAAGATAAGGAACACACCCATTATAAAGATATCACATTAGGATTATCTTTTTAAGCTGTTCCTTAAAACACTAGTGCTTAAGAAATCTATTGGAGGCAGAAGCAGTCAAGGGTAGCCTAGGGTTAGGGTTAGGCTTAGGGTTAGGCTTAGGGTATGGCTTAGGGTATGGGTTCGGGGAGGGCTTCGGGTACGGCGTAGGGTATGGGTTAGGGTTAGGGTTAGGGTTAGTGTTAGGGTTAAGGCTCGGTTTAGGGTACGGGTTAGGATTAGGGTACGTGTTAGGGTTAGGGTAGGGGTTAGGGTTAGGGTACGCGTTAGGGTTAGGGTAGTTATTAAACGTATCCCACTCTCTAGATACCCCTTAGCACGTAAAGGAATATTATTTGGGGGTCCAGCCATGGAGAAGAGTTTAGACACTAAGATAATATAAGGATCACACACATTATAAAGAAATCACATTAGGATTCTCTTTTTAAGCTGTTCCTTAAAACACTAGTGCTTAGGATATCTATTGGAGGCAGAAGCAGTCAAGGGTAGCCTAGGCTTAGGGTTAGGCTTAGGGTTAGGCTTAGGGTACGGCTTAGGGTACGGGTTCGGGGAGGGCTTCGGGTACCGCGTAGGGTATGGGTTAGGGTTAGGGTTAGGGTTAGTGTTAGGGTTAGGGCTCGGTTTAGGGTACGGGTTAGGATTAGGGTACGCGTTAGGGTTATGGTAGGGGTTAGGGTTAGGGTACGCGTTAGGGTTAGGGTAGTTATTAAACCTATCCCACTCTCTAGATATCCCTTAGTACGTAAAGGAATATTATTTGGGGTTCCAGCCATGGAGAAGAGTTTAGACACTAGGATAAGATAAGGAACACACCCATTATAAAGAAATCACATTAGGATTCTCTTTTTAAGCTGTTCCTTAAAACACTAGTGCTTAGGAAATCTATTGGAGGCAGAAGAAGTCAAGGGTAGCCTAGGGTTAGGGTTAGGCTTAGGGTACGGCTTAGGGTACGGCTTAGGGTACGGGTTCGGGGAGGGCTTCGGGTACGGCGTAGGGTATAGGTTAGGGTTAGTGTTAGGGTTAGTGTTAGGGTTACGGCTCGGTTTAGGGTACGGGTTAGGATTAGGGTACGTGTTAGGGTTAGGGTAGGAGTTAGGGTTAGGGTACGCGTTAGGGTTAGGGTACTGATTAAACCTATCGCACTCTCTAGATACCCCTTAGCACGTAAAAGAATATTATTTGGGGGTCCAGCCATGGAGAAGAGTTTACACACTAGGATTAGATACAGAACACACCCATTATAAAGAAATCACATTAGGATTCTCTTTTTAAGCTGTTCCTTAAAACACTAGTGCTTAGGAAATGTATTGGAGGCAGAAGCAGTCAAGGGTAGCCTAGGGTTAGGGTATGGCTTCGGGTACGGCTTAGGGTACGGCTTAGGGTATGGGTACGGGGAGGGCTTCGGGTACGGCGTAGGGTATGGGTTAGGGTTAGTGTTAGGTTAGTGTTAGGGTTAGGGCTCGGTTTAGGGTACGGGTTAGGATTAGGGTACGTGTTAGGGTTAGGGTAGGGGTTAGGGTTAGGGTACGCGTTAGGGTTAGGGTAGTTATTAAACCTATCCCACTCTCTAGATACCCCTTAGCACGTAAAGGAATATTATTTGGGGGTCCAGCCATGGAGAAGAGTTTAGACACTAAGATAATATAAGGAACACACCCATTATAAAGAAATCACATTAGGATTCTCTTTTTAAGCTGTTCCTTAAAACACTATTGCTTAGGAAATCTATTGGAGGCAGAAGCAGTCAAGGGTAGCCTAGGGTTAGGGTTAGGCTTAGGGTACGGCTTAGGGTACGGCTTAGGGTACGGGTTCGGGGAGGGCTTCGGGTACGGCGTAGGGTATGGGTTAGGGTTAGGGTTAGGTTAGTGTTAGGGTTAGGGCTCCGTTTAGGGTACGGTTTAGGATTAGGGTACGTGTTAGGGTTAGGGTAGGGGTTAGGGTTAGGGTACGCGTTAGGGTTAGGGTAGTTATTAAACCTATCCCACTCTCTAGATACCCCTTAGCACGTAAAGGAATATTATTTGGGGGTCCAGCCATGGAGAAGAGTTTAGACACTAAGATAATATAAGGATCACACACATTATAAAGAAATCACATTAGGATTCTCTTTTTAAGCTGTTCCTTAAAACACTAGTGCTTAGGATATCTATTGGAGGCAGAAGCAGTCAAGGGTAGCCTAGGCTTAGGGTTAGGCTTAGGGTTAGGCTTAGGGTACGGCTTAGGGTACGGGTTCGGGGAGGGCTTCGGGTACCGCGTAGGGTATGGGTTAGGGTTAGGGTTAGGGTTAGTGTTAGGGTTAGGGCTCGGTTTAGGGTACGGGTTAGGATTAGGGTACGCGTTAGGGTTATGGTAGGGGTTAGGGTTAGGGTACGCGTTAGGGTTAGGGTAGTTATTAAACCTATCCCACTCTCTAGATATCCCTTAGTACGTAAAGGAATATTATTTGGGGTTCCACCCATGGAGAAGAGTTTAGACACTAGGATAAGATAAGGAACACACCCATTATAAAGAAATCACATTAGGATTCTCTTTTTAAGCTGTTCCTTAAAACACTAGTGCTTAGGAAATCTATTGGAGGCAGAAGAAGTCAAGGGTAGCCTAGGGTTAGGGTTAGGCTTAGGGTACGGCTTAGGGTACGGCTTAGGGTACGGGTTCGGGGAGGGCTTCGGGTACGGCGTAGGGTATGGGTTAGGGTTAGGGTTAGGTTAGTGTTAGGGTTAGGGCTCCGTTTAGGGTACGGGTTAGGATTAGGGTACGTGTTAGGGTTAGGGTAGGGGTTAGGGTTAGGGTACGCGTTAGGGTTAGGGTAGTTATTAAACCTATCCCACTCTCTAGATACCCCTTAGCACGTAAAGGAATATTATTTGGGGGTCCAGCCATGGAGAAGAGTTTAGACACTAAGATAATATAAGGATCACACACATTATAAAGAAATCACATTAGGATTCTCTTTTTAAGCTGTTCCTTAAAACACTAGTGCTTAGGATATCTATTGGAGGCAGAAGCAGTCAAGGGTAGCCTAGGCTTAGGGTTAGGCTTAGGGTTAGGCTTAGGGTACGGCTTAGGGTACGGGTTCGGGGAGGGCTTCGGGTACGGCGTAGGGTATGGGTTAGGGTAAGGGTTAGGGTTAGTGTTAGGTTTAGGGCTCGGTTTAGGTTATTTGTTAGGATTAGGGTACGTGTTAGGGTTAGGGTAGGGGTTGGGTTAGGGTAGGCGTTAGGGTTAGTGTAGTTATTAAACCTATCCCACTCTCTAGATTCCCCTTAGCACGTAAAGGAATATTATTTGGAGGTCCAGCCGTAGAGAAGAGTTTAGACACTAGGATAAGATAAGGAACACACCCATTATAAAGAAATCACATTAGGATTCTCTTTTTAAGCTGTTCCTTAAAACACTAGTGCTTAGGAAATCTATTGGAGGCAGAAGCAGTCAAGGGTAGCCTAGGGGTAGGGTTAGGCTTAGGGTTAGGCTTAGGGTACGGCTTACGGTACGGGTTCGGGGAGGGCTTCGTGTACGGTGTAGGGTATGGGTTAGGGTTAGGGTTAGGGTTAGTGTTAGGGTTAGGGCTCGGTTTAGGGTACGGGTTACGATTAGGGTACGTGTTAGGTTTAGGGTATGGGTTAGGGTTAGGGTACGCGTTATGGTTAGGGTAGTTATTATACCTATCCCACTCTCTAGATACCCCTTAGCACGTAAAGGAATATTATTTGGGGGTCCAGCCATGGAGAAGAGTTTAGACACTAGGATTAGATAAGGAACACACACATTATAAAGAAATCACATTAGGATTCTCTTTTTAAGCTGTTCCTTAAAACACTAGTGCTTAGGAAATCTATTGGAGGCAGAAGCAGTCAAGGGTAGCCTACGGTTAGGGTTAGGCTTCGGGTTAGGCTTAGGTTACGGCTTAGGGTACGGGTTCGGGGAGGGCTTCGGGTACGGCTTAGTGTATGGGTTAGGGTTTTAGTTAGGGTTAGTGTTAGGGTTAGGGCTCGGTTTAGGGTACGGGTTAGGGTTAGGGTACGTGTTAGGGTTAGGGTAGGGGTTAGGGTTACGGTACGCGTTAGGGTTAGGGTAGTGATTAAACCTATCCCACTCTCTAGATATCCCTTAGTACGTAAAGGAATATTATTTGGGGTTCCAGCCATGGAGAAGAGTTTAGACACTAGGATAAGATAAGGAACACACCCATTATAAAGAAATCACATTAGGATTCTCTTTTTAAGCTGTTCCTTAAAACACTAGTGCTTAGGAAATCTATTGGAGGCAGAAGCAGTCAAGGGTAGCCTAGGGTTAGGGTTAGGCTTAGGGTACGGCTTAGGGTACGGCTTAGGGTACGGGTTCGGGGAGGGCTTCGGGTACGGCGTAGGGTATGGGTTAGGGTTAGGGTTAGGTTAGTGTTAGGGTTAGGGCTCGGTTTAGGGTACGGGTTAGGATTAGGGTACGTGTTAGGGTTAGGGTAGGGGTTAGGGTTAGGGTACGCGTTAGGGTTAGGATAGTGATTAAACCTATCCCACTCTCTAGATACCCCTTAGCACGTAAAGGAATATTATTTGGGGGTCCAGCCATGGAGAAGAGTTTAGACACTAGGATTAGAGAAGGAACACACCCATTATAAAGAAATCACATTAGGATTCTCTTTTTAAGCTGTTCCTTAAAACACTAGTGCTTAGGAAATCTATTGGAGGCAGAAGCAGTCAAGGGTAGCCTAGGGTTAGGGTTAGGCTTAGGGTTAGGCTTAGGGTACGGCTTAGGGTACGGGTTCGGGGAGGGCTTCGTGTACGGCGTAGTGTATGGGTTAGGGTTAGGGTTAGGGTTAGTGTTAGGTTTAGGGCTCGGTTTAGGTTATTTGTTAGGATTAGGGTACGTGTTAGGGTTAGGGTAGGGGTTGGGTTAGGGTAGGCGTTAGGGTTAGTGTAGTTATTAAACCTATCCCACTCTCTAGATTCCCCTTAGCACGTAAAGGAATATTATTTGGAGGTCCAGCCGTAGAGAAGAGTTTAGACACTAGGATAAGATAAGGAACACACCCATTATAAAGAAATCACATTAGGATTCTCTTTTTAAGCTGTTCCTTAAAACACTAGTGCTTAGGAAATCTATTGGAGGCAGAAGCAGTCAAGGGTAGCCTAGGGGTAGGGTTAGGCTTAGGGTTAGGCTTAGGGTACGGCTTACGGTACGGGTTCGGGGAGGGCTTCGTGTACGGTGTAGGGTATGGGTTAGGGTTAGGGTTAGGGTTAGTGTTAGGGTTAGGGCTCGGTTTAGGGTACGGGTTACGATTAGGGTACGTGTTAGGTTTAGGGTATGGGTTAGGGTTAGGGTACGCGTTATGGTTAGGGTAGTTATTATACCTATCCCACTCTCTAGATACCCCTTAGCACGTAAAGGAATATTATTTGGGGGTCCAGCCATGGAGAAGAGTTTAGACACTAGGATTAGATAAGGAACACACACATTATAAAGAAATCACATTAGGATTCTCTTTTTAAGCTGTTCCTTAAAACACTAGTGCTTAGGAAATCTATTGGAGGCAGAAGCAGTCAAGGGTAGCCTACGGTTAGGGTTAGGCTTCGGGTTAGGCTTAGGTTACGGCTTAGGGTACGGGTTCGGGGAGGGCTTCGGGTACGGCTTAGTGTATGGGTTAGGGTTTTAGTTAGGGTTAGTGTTAGGGTTAGGGCTCGGTTTAGGGTACGGGTTAGGGTTAGGGTACGTGTTAGGGTTAGGGTAGGGGTTAGGGTTACGGTACGCGTTAGGGTTAGGGTAGTGATTAAACCTATCCCACTCTCTAGATATCCCTTAGTACGTAAAGGAATATTATTTGGGGTTCCAGCCATGGAGAAGAGTTTAGACACTAGGATAAGATAAGGAACACACCCATTATAAAGAAATCACATTAGGATTCTCTTTTTAAGCTGTTCCTTAAAACACTAGTGCTTAGGAAATCTATTGGAGGCAGAAGCAGTCAAGGGTAGCCTAGGGTTAGGGTTAGGCTTAGGGTACGGCTTAGGGTACGGCTTAGGGTACGGGTTCGGGGAGGGCTTCGGGTACGGCGTAGGGTATGGGTTAGGGTTAGGGTTAGGTTAGTGTTAGGGTTAGGGCTCGGTTTAGGGTACGGGTTAGGATTAGGGTACGTGTTAGGGTTAGGGTAGGGGTTAGGGTTAGGGTACGCGTTAGGGTTAGGATAGTGATTAAACCTATCCCACTCTCTAGATACCCCTTAGCACGTAAAGGAATATTATTTGGGGGTCCAGCCATGGAGAAGAGTTTAGACACTAGGATTAGAGAAGGAACACACCCATTATAAAGAAATCACATTAGGATTCTCTTTTTAAGCTGTTCCTTAAAACACTAGTGCTTAGGAAATCTATTGGAGGCAGAAGCAGTCAAGGGTAGCCTAGGGTTAGGGTTAGGCTTAGGGTTAGGCTTAGGGTACGGCTTAGGGTACGGGTTCGGGGAGGGCTTCGTGTACGGCGTAGTGTATGGGTTAGGGTTAGGGTTAGGGTTAGTGTTAGGTTTAGGGCTCGGTTTAGGTTATTTGTTAGGATTAGGGTACGTGTTAGGGTTAGGGTAGGGGTTGGGTTAGGGTAGGCGTTAGGGTTAGTGTAGTTATTAAACCTATCCCACTCTCTAGATTCCCCTTAGCACGTAAAGGAATATTATTTGGAGGTCCAGCCGTAGAGAAGAGTTTAGACACTAGGATAAGATAAGGAACACACCCATTATAAAGAAATCACATTAGGATTCTCTTTTTAAGCTGTTCCTTAAAACACTAGTGCTTAGGAAATCTATTGGAGGCAGAAGCAGTCAAGGGTAGCCTAGGGGTAGGGTTAGGCTTAGGGTTAGGCTTAGGGTACGGCTTACGGTACGGGTTCGGGGAGGGCTTCGTGTACGGTGTAGGGTATGGGTTAGGGTTAGGGTTAGGGTTAGTGTTAGGGTTAGGGCTCGGTTTAGGGTACGGGTTACGATTAGGGTACGTGTTAGGTTTAGGGTATGGGTTAGGGTTAGGGTACGCGTTATGGTTAGGGTAGTTATTATACCTATCCCACTCTCTAGATACCCCTTAGCACGTAAAGGAATATTATTTGGGGGTCCAGACGTAGAGAAGAGTTTAGACACTAGGATAAGATAAGGAACACACCCATTATAAAGAAATCACTTTAGGATTCTCTTTTTAAGCTGTTCCTTAAAACACTAGTGCTTAGGAAATCTATTGGAGGCAGAAGCAGTCAAGGGTAGCCTACGGTTAGGGTTAGGCTTAGGGTTAGGCTTAGGGTACGGCTTAGGGTACGGGTTCGGGGAGGGCTTCGGGTACGGCGTAGTGTATGGGTTAGGGTTTTAGTTAGGGTTAGTGTTAGGGTTAGGGCTCGGTTTAGGGTACGGGTTAGGGTTAGGGTAGGTGTTAGGGTTAGGGTAGGGGTTAGGGTTACGGTACGCGTTAGGGTTAGGGTAGTGATTAAACCTATCCCACTCTCTAGATACCCCTTAGCACGTAAAGGAATATTATTTGGGGGTCCAGCCATGGAGAAGAGTTTAGACACTAGGATTAGATAAGGAACACACACATTATAAAGAAATCACATTAGGATTCTCTTTTTAAGCTGTCCCTTAAAACACTAGTGCTTAGGAAATCTATTGGAGGCAGAAGCAGTCAAGGGTAGCCTAGGGTTAGGGTTAGGCTTAGGGTTAGGCTTAGGGTACGGCTTAGGGTACGGGTTCGGGGAGGGCTTCGGGTACGGCGTAGGGTATGGGTTAGGGTTAAGGTTAGGGTTAGTGTTAGGGTTAGGGCTCGGTTTAGGGTACGGGTTAGGATTATGGCACGTGTTAGGGTTAGTGTAGCGGTTAGGGTTAGGGTACGTGTTAGGGTTAGGGTAGTTATTAAACCTCTCCCACTCTGTAGATACCCCTTAGCACGTAAAGGAATATTATTTGGGGTTCCAGCCATGGAGAAGAGTTTAGACACTAAGATAATATAAGGAACACACACATTACAAAGAAATCACATTAGGATTCTCTTTTTAAGCTGTTCCTTAAAACACTAGTGCTTAGGAAATGTATTGGAGGCAGAATCAGTCAACGGTAGCCTAGGATTAGGGTTAGGCTTAGGGTTAGGCTTAGGGTTAGGCTTAGGGTACGGGTTCGGGGAGGGCTTCGTGTACGGCGTAGTGTATGGGTTAGGGTTATGGTTAGGGTTAGTGTTAGGTTTAGGGCTCGGTTTAGGTTATTTGTTAGGATTAGGGTACGTGTTAGGGTTAGGGTAGGGGTTGGGTTAGGGTAGGCGTTAGGGTTAGTGTAGTTATTAAACCTATCCCACTCTCTAGATTCCCCTTAGCACGTAAAGGAATATTATTTGGAGGTCCAGCCGTAGAGAAGAGTTTAGACACTAGGATAAGATAAGGAACACACCCATTATAAAGAAATCACATTAGGATTCTCTTTTTAAGCTGTTCCTTAAAACACTAGTGCTTAGGAAATCTATTGGAGGCAGAAGCAGTCAAGGGTAGCCTAGGGGTAGGGTTAGGCTTAGGGTTAGGCTTAGGGTACGGCTTACGGTACGGGTTCGGGGAGGGCTTCGTGTACGGTGTAGGGTATGGGTTAGGGTTAGGGTTAGTGTTAGTGTTAGGGTTAGGGCTCGGTTTAGGGTACGGGTTACGATTAGGGTACGTGTTAGGTTTAGGGTATGGGTTAGGGTTAGGGTACGCGTTATGGTTAGGGTAGTTATTATACCTATCCCACTCTCTAGATACCCCTTAGCACGTAAAGGAAAATTATTTGGGGGTCCAGACGTAGAGAAGAGTTTAGACACTAGGATAAGATAAGGAACACACCCATTATAAAGAAATCACTTTAGGATTCTCTTTTTAAGCTGTTCCTTAAAACACTAGTGCTTAGGAAATCTATTGGAGGCAGAAGCAGTCAAGGGTAGCCTACGGTTAGGGTTAGGCTTAGGGTTAGGCTTAGGGTACGGCTTAGGGTACGGGTTCGGGGAGGGCTTCGGGTACGGCGTAGTGTATGGGTTAGGGTTTTAGTTAGGGTTAGTGTTAGGGTTAGGGCTCGGTTTAGGGTACGGGTTAGGGTTAGGGTATGTGTTAGGGTTAGGGTAGGGGTTAGGGTTACGGTACGCGTTAGGGTTAGGGTAGTGATTAAACCTCTCCCACTCTCTAGATACCCCTTAGCACGTAAAGGAATATTATTTGGGGGTCCAGCCATGGAGAAGACTTTAGACACTAGGATAAGATAAGGAACACACCCATTATAAAGATATCACATTAGGATTCCCTTTTTAAGCTGTTCCTTAAAACACTAGTGCTTAAGAAATCTATTGGAGGCAGAAGCAGTCAAGGGTAGACTAGGGTTAGGGTTAGGCTTAGGGTTAGGCTTAGGGTATGGCTTAGGGTACGGGTTCGGGGAGGGCTTCGGGTACGGCGTAGGGTATGGGTTAGGGTTAGGGTTAGGGTTAGTGTTAGGGTTACGGCTCGGTTTAGGGTACGGGTTAGGATTAGGGTACGTGTTAGGGTTAGGGTAGGAGTTAGGGTTAGGGTACGCGTTAGGGTTAGGGTACAGATTAAACCTATCCCACTCTCTAGATACCCCTTAGCACGTAAAAGAATATTATTTGGGGGTCCAGCCATGGAGAAGAGTTTACACACTAGGATTAGATACGGAACTCACCCATTATAAAGAAATCACATTAGGATTCTCTTTTTAAGCTGTTCCTTAAAACACTAGTGCTTAGGAAATCTATTGGAGGCAGAAGCAGTCAAGGGTAGCCTAGGGTTAGGGTTAGTCTTAGGGTACGGCTTAGGGTACGGCTTAGGGTACGGGTTCGGGGAGGGCTTCGGGTACGGCGTAGGGTATGGGTTAGGGTTAGGGTTAGGTTAGTGTTAGGGTTAGGGCTCCGTTTAGGGTACGGGTTAGGATTAGGGTACGTGTTAGGGTTAGGGTAGGGGTTAGGGTTAGGGTACGCGTTAGGGTTAGGGTAGTTATTAAACCTATCCCACTCTCTAGATACCCCTTAGCACGTAAAGGAATATTATTTGGGGGTCCAGCCATGGAGAAGAGTTTAGACACTAAGATAATATAAGGATCACACACATTATAAAGAAATCACATTAGGATTCTCTTTTTAAGCTGTTCCTTAAAACACTAGTGCTTAGGATATCTATTGGAGGCAGAAGCAGTCAAGGGTAGCCTAGGCTTAGGGTTAGGCTTAGGGTTAGGCTTAGGGTACGGCTTAGGGTACGGGTTCGGGGAGGGCTTCGGGTACCGCGTAGTGTATGGGTTAGGGTTAGGGTTAGGGTTAGTGTTAGGTTTAGGGCTCGGTTTAGGGTACGGGTTAGGATTAGGGTACGCGTTAGGGTTATGGTAGGGGTTAGGGTTAGGGTACGCGTTAGGGTTAGGGTAGTTATTAAACCTATCCCACTCTCTAGATATCCCTTAGTACGTAAAGGAATATTATTTGGGGTTCCAGCCATGGAGAAGAGTTTAGACACTAGGATAAGATAAGGAACACACCCATTATAAAGAAATCACATTAGGATTCTCTTTTTAAGCTGTTCCTTAAAACACTAGTGCTTAGGAAATCTATTGGAGGCAGAAGAAGTCAAGGGTAGCCTAGGGTTAGGGTTAGGCTTAGGGTACGGCTTAGGGTACGGCTTAGGGTACGGGTTCGGGGAGGGCTTCGGGTACGGCGTAGGGTATGGGTTAGGGTTAGGGTTAGGTTAGTGTTAGGGTTAGGGCTCCGTTTAGGGTACGGTTTAGGATTAGGGTACGTGTTAGGGTTAGGGTAGGGGTTAGGGTTAGGGTACGCGTTAGGGTTAGGGTAGTTATTAAACCTATCCCACTCTCTAGATACCCCTTAGCACGTAAAGGAATATTATTTGGGGGTCCAGCCATGGAGAAGAGTTTAGACACTAAGATAATATAAGGATCACACACATTATAAAGAAATCACATTAGGATTCTCTTTTTAAGCTGTTCCTTAAAACACTAGTGCTTAGGATATCTATTGGAGGCAGAAGCAGTCAAGGGTAGCCTAGGCTTAGGGTTAGGCTTAGGGTTAGGCTTAGGGTACGGCTTAGGGTACGGGTTCGGGGAGGGCTTCGGGTACGGCGTAGGGTATGGGTTAGGGTTAGGGTTAGGGTTAGTGTTAGGGTTAGGGCTCGGTTTAGGGTACGGGTTAGGATTAGGGTACGCGTTAGGGTTATGGTAGGGGTTAGGGTTAGGGTACGCGTTAGGGTTAGGGTAGTTATTAAACCTATCCCACTCTCTAGATATCCCTTAGTACGTAAAGGAATATTATTTGGGGTTCCAGCCATGGAGAAGAGTTTAGACACTAGGATAAGATAAGGAACACACCCATTATAAAGAAATCACATTAGGATTCTCTTTTTAAGCTGTTCCTTAAAACACTAGTGCTTAGGAAATCTATTGGAGACAGAAGCAGTCAAGGGTAGCCTAGGGTTAGGGTTAGGCTTAGGGTACGGCTTAGGGTACGGCTTAGGGTACGGGTTCGGGGAGGGCTTCGTGTACGGCGTAGGGTATGGGTTAGGGTTAGGGTTAGGTTAGTGTTAGGGTTAGGGCTCGGTTTAGGGTATGGGTTAGGATTAGGGTACGTGTTAGGGTTAGGGTAGGGGTTAGGGTTAGGGTACGCGTTAGGGTTAGGATAGTGATTAAACCTATCCCACTCTCTAGATACCCCTTAGCACTTAAAGGAATATTATTTGGGGGTCCAGCCATGGAGAAGAGTTTAGACACTAGGATTAGATAAGGAACACACACATTATAAAGAAATCACATTAGGATTCTCTTTTTAAGCTGTTCCTTAAAACACTAGTGCTTAGGAAATCTATTGGAGGCAGAAGCAGTCAAGGGTAGCCTAGGGTTAGGGTTAGGCTTAGGGTTAGGCTTAGGGTACGGCTTAGGGTACGGGTTCGGGGAGGGCTTCGGGTACGGCGTAGGGTATGGGTTAGGGTTAAAGTTAGGGTTAGTGTTAGGGTTAGGGCTCGGTTTAGGGTACGGGTTAGGATTAGGGTACGTGTTAGGGTTAGGGTAGGGGTTAGGGTTATGGTACGCGTTAGGGTTAGGGTACTGATTAAACCTATCCCACTCTCTAGATACCCCTTAGCACGTAAAAGAATATTATTTGGGGGTCCAGCCATGGAGAAGAGTTTACACACTAGGATTAGATACGGAACACACCCATTATAAAGAAATCACATTAGGATTCTCTTTTTAAGCTGTTCCTTAAAACACTAGTGCTTAGGAAATCTATTGGAGGCAGAAGCAGTCAAGGGTAGCCTAGGGTTAGGGTTAGGCTTAGGGTACGGCTTAGGGTACGGCTTAGGGTACGGGTTCGGGGAGGGCTTCGGGTACGGCGTAGGGTATGGGTTAGGGTTAGGGTTAGGTTAGTGTTAGGGTTAGGGCTCCGTTTAGGGTACGGGTTAGGATTAGGGTACGTGTTAGGGTTAGGGTAGGGGTTAGGGTTAGGGTACGCGTTAGGGTTAGGGTAGTTATTAAACCTATCCCACTCTCTAGATACCCCTTAGCACGTAAAGGAGTATTATTTGGGGGTCCAGCCATGGAGAAGAGTTTAGACACTAAGATAATATAAGGAACACACACATCATAAAGAAATCACATTAGGATTCTCTTTTTAAGCTGTTCCTTAAAACACTAGTGCTTAGGATATCTATTGGAGGCAGAAGCAGTCAAGGGTAGCCTAGGGTTAGGGTTAGGCTTACGGTTAGGCTTAGGGTACGGCTTAGGGTACGGGTTCGGGGAGGGCTTCGTGTACGGCGTAGTGTATGGGTTAGGGTTAGGGTTAGGGTTAGTGTTAGGTTTAGGGCTCGGTTTAGGTTATTTGTTAGGATTAGGGTACGTGTTAGGGTTAGGGTAGGGGTTGGGTTAGGGTAGGCGTTAGGGTTAGTGTAGTTATTAAACCTATCCCACTCTCTAGATTCCCCTTAGCACGTAAAGGAATATTATTTGGAGGTCCAGCCGTAGAGAAGAGTTTAGACACTAGGATAAGATAAGGAACACACCCATTATAAAGAAATCACATTAGGATTCTCTTTTTAAGCTGTTCCTTAAAACACTAGTGCTTAGGAAATCTATTGGAGGCAGAAGCAGTCAAGGGTAGCCTAGGGGTAGGGTTAGGCTTAGGGTTAGGCTTAGGGTACGGCTTACGGTACGGGTTCGGGGAGGGCTTCGTGTACGGTGTAGGGTATGGGTTAGGGTTAGGGTTAGTGTTAGTGTTAGGGTTAGGGCTCGGTTTAGGGTACGGGTTACGATTAGGGTACGTGTTAGGTTTAGGGTATGGGTTAGGGTTAGGGTACGCGTTATGGTTAGGGTAGTTATTATACCTATCCCACTCTCTAGATACCCCTTAGCACGTAAAGGAATATTATTTGGGGGTCCAGACGTAGAGAAGAGTTTAGACACTAGGATAAGATAAGGAACACACCCATTATAAAGAAATCACTTTAGGATTCTCTTTTTAAGCTGTTCCTTAAAACACTAGTGCTTAGGAAATCTATTGGAGGCAGAAGCAGTCAAGGGTAGCCTACGGTTAGGGTTAGGCTTAGGGTTAGGCTTAGGGTACGGCTTAGGGTACGGGTTCGGGGAGGGCTTCGGGTACGGCGTAGTGTATGGGTTAGGGTTTTAGTTAGGGTTAGTGTTAGGGTTAGGGCTCGGTTTAGGGTACGGGTTAGGGTTAGGGTACGTGTTAGGGTTAGGGTAGGGGTTAGGGTTACGGTACGCGTTAGGGTTAGGGTAGTGATTAAACCTCTCCCACTCTCTAGATACCCCTTAGCACGTAAAGGAATATTATTTGGGGGTCCAGCCATGGAGAAGACTTTAGACACTAGGATAAGATAAGGAACACACCCATTATAAAGATATCACATTAGGATTCCCTTTTTAAGCTGTTCCTTAAAACACTAGTGCTTAAGAAATCTATTGGAGGCAGAAGCAGTCAAGGGTAGACTAGGGTTAGGGTTAGGCTTAGGGTTAGGCTTAGGGTATGGCTTAGGGTACGGGTTCGGGGAGGGCTTCGGGTACGGCGTAGGGTATGGGTTAGGGTTAGGGTTAGGGTTAGTGTTAGGGTTACGGCTCGGTTTAGGGTACGGGTTAGGATTAGGGTACGTGTTAGGGTTAGGGTAGGAGTTAGGGTTAGGGTACGCGTTAGGGTTAGGGTACAGATTAAACCTATCCCACTCTCTAGATACCCCTTAGCACGTAAAAGAATATTATTTGGGGGTCCAGCCATGGAGAAGAGTTTACACACTAGGATTAGATACGGAACTCACCCATTATAAAGAAATCACATTAGGATTCTCTTTTTAAGCTGTTCCTTAAAACACTAGTGCTTAGGAAATCTATTGGAGGCAGAAGCAGTCAAGGGTAGCCTAGGGTTAGGGTTAGGCTTAGGGTACGGCTTAGGGTACGGCTTAGGGTACGGGTTCGGGGAGGGCTTCGGGTACGGCGTAGGGTATGGGTTAGGGTTAGGGTTAGGTTAGTGTTAGGGTTAGGGCTCCGTTTAGGGTACGGGTTAGGATTAGGGTACGTGTTAGGGTTAGGGTAGGGGTTAGGGTTAGGGTACGCGTTAGGGTTAGGGTAGTTATTAAACCTATCCCACTCTCTAGATACCCCTTAGCACGTAAAGGAATATTATTTGGGGGTCCAGCCATGGAGAAGAGTTTAGACACTAAGATAATATAAGGATCACACACATTATAAAGAAATCACATTAGGATTCTCTTTTTAAGCTGTTCCTTAAAACACTAGTGCTTAGGATATCTATTGGAGGCAGAAGCAGTCAAGGGTAGCCTAGGCTTAGGGTTAGGCTTAGGGTTAGGCTTAGGGTACGGCTTAGGGTACGGGTTCGGGGAGGGCTTCGGGTACCGCGTAGTGTATGGGTTAGGGTTAGGGTTAGGGTTAGTGTTAGGTTTAGGGCTCGGTTTAGGGTACGGGTTAGGATTAGGGTACGCGTTAGGGTTATGGTAGGGGTTAGGGTTAGGGTACGCGTTAGGGTTAGGGTAGTTATTAAACCTATCCCACTCTCTAGATATCCCTTAGTACGTAAAGGAATATTATTTGGGGTTCCAGCCATGGAGAAGAGTTTAGACACTAGGATAAGATAAGGAACACACCCATTATAAAGAAATCACATTAGGATTCTCTTTTTAAGCTGTTCCTTAAAACACTAGTGCTTAGGAAATCTATTGGAGGCAGAAGAAGTCAAGGGTAGCCTAGGGTTAGGGTTAGGCTTAGGGTACGGCTTAGGGTACGGCTTAGGGTACGGGTTCGGGGAGGGCTTCGTGTACGGCGTAGGGTATGGGTTAGGGTTAGGGTTAGGTTAGTGTTAGGGTTAGGGCTCCGTTTAGGGTACGGTTTAGGATTAGGGTACGTGTTAGGGTTAGGGTAGGGGTTAGGGTTAGGGTACGCGTTAGGGTTAGGGTAGTTATTAAACCTATCCCACTCTCTAGATACCCCTTAGCACGTAAAGGAATATTATTTGGGGGTCCAGCCATGGAGAAGAGTTTAGACACTAAGATAATATAAGGATCACACACATTATAAAGAAATCACATTAGGATTCTCTTTTTAAGCTGTTCCTTAAAACACTAGTGCTTAGGATATCTATTGGAGGCAGAAGCAGTCAAGGGTAGCCTAGGCTTAGGGTTAGGCTTAGGGTTAGGCTTAGGGTACGGCTTAGGGTACGGGTTCGGGGAGGGCTTCGGGTACGGCGTAGGGTATGGGTTAGGGTTAGGGTTAGGGTTAGTGTTAGGGTTAGGGCTCGGTTTAGGGTACGGGTTAGGATTAGGGTACGCGTTAGGGTTATGGTAGGGGTTAGGGTTAGGGTACGCGTTAGGGTTAGGGTAGTTATTAAACCTATCCCACTCTCTAGATATCCCTTAGTACGTAAAGGAATATTATTTGGGGTTCCAGCCATGGAGAAGAGTTTAGACACTAGGATAAGATAAGGAACACACCCATTATAAAGAAATCACATTAGGATTCTCTTTTTAAGCTGTTCCTTAAAACACTAGTGCTTAGGAAATCTATTGGAGACAGAAGCAGTCAAGGGTAGCCTAGGGTTAGGGTTAGGCTTAGGGTACGGCTTAGGGTACGGCTTAGGGTACGGGTTCGGGGAGGGCTTCGTGTACGGCGTAGGGTATGGGTTAGGGTTAGGGTTAGGTTAGTGTTAGGGTTAGGGCTCGGTTTAGGGTATGGGTTAGGATTAGGGTACGTGTTAGGGTTAGGGTAGGGGTTAGGGTTAGGGTACGCGTTAGGGTTAGGATAGTGATTAAACCTATCCCACTCTCTAGATACCCCTTAGCACGTAAAGGAATATTATTTGGGGGTCCAGCCATGGAGAAGAGTTTAGACACTAGGATTAGATAAGGAACACACACATTATAAAGAAATCACATTAGGATTCTCTTTTTAAGCTGTTCCTTAAAACACTAGTGCTTAGGAAATCTATTGGAGGCAGAAGCAGTCAAGGGTAGCCTAGGGTTAGGGTTAGGCTTAGGGTTAGGCTTAGGGTACGGCTTAGGGTACGGGTTCGGGGAGGGCTTCGGGTACGGCGTAGGGTATGGGTTAGGGTTAAAGTTAGGGTTAGTGTTAGGGTTAGGGCTCGGTTTAGGGTACGGGTTAGGATTAGGGTACGTGTTAGGGTTAGGGTAGGGGTTAGGGTTATGGTACGCGTTAGGGTTAGGGTACTGATTAAACCTATCCCACTCTCTAGATACCCCTTAGCACGTAAAAGAATATTATTTGGGGGTCCAGCCATGGAGAAGAGTTTACACACTAGGATTAGATACGGAACACACCCATTATAAAGAAATCACATTAGGATTCTCTTTTTAAGCTGTTCCTTAAAACACTAGTGCTTAGGAAATCTATTGGAGGCAGAAGCAGTCAAGGGTAGCCTAGGGTTAGGGTTAGGCTTAGGGTACGGCTTAGGGTACGGCTTAGGGTACGGGTTCGGGGAGGGCTTCGGGTACGGCGTAGGGTATGGGTTAGGGTTAGGGTTAGGTTAGTGTTAGGGTTAGGGCTCCGTTTAGGGTACGGGTTAGGATTAGGGTACGTGTTAGGGTTAGGGTAGGGGTTAGGGTTAGGGTACGCGTTAGGGTTAGGGTAGTTATTAAACCTATCCCACTCTCTAGATACCCCTTAGCACGTAAAGGAGTATTATTTGGGGGTCCAGCCATGGAGAAGAGTTTAGACACTAAGATAATATAAGGAACACACACATTATAAAGAAATCACATTAGGATTCTCTTTTTAAGCTGTTCCTTAAAACACTAGTGCTTAGGATATCTATTGGAGGCAGAAGCAGTCAAGGGTAGCCTAGGGTTAGGGTTAGGCTTACGGTTAGGCTTAGGGTACGGCTTAGGGTACGGGTTCGGGGAGGGCTTCGGGTACGGCGTAGGGTATGGGTTAGGGTAAGTGTTAGGGTTAGGGTTACGGCTCGGTTTAGGGTACGGGTTAGGGTTAGGGTACGAGTTAGGGTTATGGTAGGGGTTAGGCTTAGGGTATGCGTTAGGGTTAGGGTAGTTATTAAACCTATCCCACTCTCTAGATACCCCTTAGCACGTAAAGCAATATTATTTGGGGGTCCAGCCATGGAGAAGAGTTTAGACACTAGGATAAGATAAGGAACACACCCATTATAAAGAAATCACATTAGGATTCTCTTTTTAAGCTGTTCCTTAAAACACTAGTGCTTAGGAAATCTATTGGAGGCAGAAGCAGTCAAGGGTAGCCTACGGTTAGGGTTAGGCTTAGGGTACGGCTTAGGGTACGGCTTAGGGTACGGGTTCGGGGAGGGCTTCGGGTATGGCGTATGGTATGGGTTAGGGTTAGGGTTAGGTTAGTGTTAGGGTTAGGGCTCCGTTTAGGGTACGGGTTAGGATTAGGGTACGTGTTAGGGTTAGGGTAGGGGTTAGGGTTAGGGTACGCGTTAGGGTTAGGGTAGTTATTAAACCTATCCCACTCTCTAGATACCCCTTAGCCCGTAAAGTAATATTATTTGGGGGTCCAGCCATGGAGAAGAGTTTAGACACTAAGATAATATAAGGAAAACACATTATAAAGAAATCACATTAGGATTCTCTTTTTAAGCTGTTCCTTAAAACACTAGTGCTTAGGAAATCTATGGGAGGCAGAAGCAGTCAAGGGTAGCCTAGGGTTAGGGTTAGGCTTAGGGTTAGGCTTAGGGTACGGCTTAGGGTACGGGTTCGGGGAGGACTTAGGGTACGGCGTAGGGTATGGGTTAGGGTTAGGTTTAGGGTTACTGTTAGGGTTAGGGCTCGGTTTAGGGTACGGGTTAGGATTAGGGCACGTGTTAGGGTTAGTGTAGGGGTTAGGGTTAGGGTACGCGTTAGGGTTAGGGTAGTTATTAAACCTATCCCACTCTCTAGATACCCCTTAGCACGTAAAGGAATATTATTTGGGGCTCCAGCCATGGAGAAGAGTTTAGACACTACGATAAGATAAGGAACACACCCATTATAAAGAAATCACATTAGGATTCTCTTTTTAAGCTGTTCCTTAAAACACTAGTGCTTAGGAAATCTATTGGAGGCAGAAGCAGTCAAGGGTAGCCTAGGGTTAGGGTTAGGCTTAGGGTTAGGCTTAGGGTACGGCTTAGGGTACGGGTTCGGGGAGGGCTTCGGGTACGGTGTAGTGTATGGGTTAGGGTTTTAGTTAGGGTTAGTGTTAGGGTTAGGGCTCGGTTTAGGGTACGGGTTAGGGTTAGGGTACGTGTTAGGGTTAGGGTAGGGGTTAGGGTTAGGGTACGCATTAGGGTTAGGGTAGTGATTAAACCTATCCCACTCTCTAGATACCCCTTAGCACGTAAAGGAATATTATTTGGGGGTCCAGCCATGGAGAAGACTTTAGACACTAGGATAAGATAAGGAACACACCCATTATAAAGATATCACATTAGGATTGCCTTTTTAAGCTGTTCCTTAAAACACTAGTGCTTAAGAAATCTATTGGAGGCAGAAGCAGTCAAGGGTAGACTAGGGTTAGGGTTAGGCTTAGGGTTAGGCTTAGGGTATGGCTTAGGGTACGGGTTCGGGGAGGGCTTCGGGTACGGCGTAGGGTATAGGTTAGGGTTAGGGTTAGGGTTAGTGTTAGGGTTACGGCTCGGTTTAGGGTACGGGTTAGGATTAGGGTACGTGTTAGGGTTAGGGTAGGAGTTAGGGTTAGGGTACGCGTTAGGGTTAGGGTACTGATTAAACCTATCGCACTCTCTAGATACCCCTTAGCACGTAAAAGAATATTATTTGGGGGTCCAGCCATGGAGAAGAGTTTACACACTAGGATTAGATACAGAACACACCCATTATAAAGAAATCACATTAGGATTCTCTTTTTAAGCTGTTCCTTAAAACACTAGTGCTTAGGAAATGTATTGGAGGCAGAAGCAGTCAAGGGTAGCCTAGGGTTAGGGTATGGCTTCGGGTACGGCTTAGGGTACGGCTTAGGGTATGGGTACGGGGAGGGCTTCGGGTACGGCGTAGGGTATGGGTTAGGGTTAGTGTTAGGTTAGTGTTAGGGTTAGGGCTCGGTTTAGGGTACGGGTTAGGATTAGGGTACGTGTTAGGGTTAGGGTAGGGGTTAGGGTTAGGGTACGCGTTAGGGTTAGGGTAGTTATTAAACCTATCCCACTCTCTAGATACCCCTTAGCACGTAAAGGAATATTATTTGGGGGTCCAGCCATGGAGAAGAGTTTAGACACTAAGATAATATAAGGAACACACACATTATAAAGAAATCACATTAGGATTCTCTTTTTAAGCTGTTCCTTAAAACACTAGTCCTTAGGAAATCTATTGGAGGCAGAAGCAGTCAAGGGTAGCCTACGGTTAGGGTTAGGCTTAGGGTTAGGCTTAGGGTACGGCTTAGGGTACGGGTTCGGGGAGGGCTTGGGGTACGGCGTAGGGTATGGGTTAGGGTTAGGGTTAGGGTTAGTGTTAGGGTTAGGGCTCGGTTTAGGGTACGGGTTAGGATTAGGGTACGTGTTAGGGTTAGGGTAGGGGTTAGGGTTACGGTACGCGTTAGGGTTAGTGTAGTGATTAAACCTATCCCACTCTCTAGATACCCCTTAGCACGTAAAGGAATATTATTTGGGGGTCCAGCCATGGAGAAGAGTTTAGACACTAGGATAAGATAAGGAACACACCCATTATAAAGATATCACATTAGGATTATCTTTTTAAGCTGTTCCTTAAAACACTAGTGCTTAAGAAATCTATTGGAGGCAGAAGCAGTCAAGGGTAGCCTAGGGTTAGGGTTAGGCTTAGGGTTAGGCTTAGGGTATGGCTTAGGGTATGGGTTCGGGGAGGGCTTCGGGTACGGCGTAGGGTATGGGTTAGGGTTAGGGTTAGGGTTAGTGTTAGGGTTAAGGCTCGGTTTAGGGTACGGGTTAGGATTAGGGTACGTGTTAGGGTTAGGGTAGGGGTTAGGGTTAGGGTACGCGTTAGGGTTAGGGTAGTTATTAAACCTATCCCACTCTCTAGATACCCCTTAGCACGTAAAGGAATATTATTTGGGGGTCCAGCCATGGAGAAGAGTTTAGACACTAAGATAATATAAGGATCACACACATTATAAAGAAATCACATTAGGATTCTCTTTTTAAGCTGTTCCTTAAAACACTAGTGCTTAGGATATCTATTGGAGGCAGAAGCAGTCAAGGGTAGCCTAGGCTTAGGGTTAGGCTTAGGGTTAGGCTTAGGGTACGGCTTAGGGTACGGGTTCGGGGAGGGCTTCGGGTACCGCGTAGGGTATGGGTTAGGGTTAGGGTTAGGGTTAGTGTTAGGGTTAGGGCTCGGTTTAGGGTACGGGTTAGGATTAGGGTACGCGTTAGGGTTATGGTAGGGGTTAGGGTTAGGGTACGCGTTAGGGTTAGGGTAGTTATTAAACCTATCCCACTCTCTAGATATCCCTTAGTACGTAAAGGAATATTATTTGGGGTTCCAGCCATGGAGAAGAGTTTAGACACTAGGATAAGATAAGGAACACACCCATTATAAAGAAATCACATTAGGATTCTCTTTTTAAGCTGTTCCTTAAAACACTAGTGCTTAGGAAATCTATTGGAGGCAGAAGAAGTCAAGGGTAGCCTAGGGTTAGGGTTAGGCTTAGGGTACGGCTTAGGGTACGGCTTAGGGTACGGGTTCGGGGAGGGCTTCGGGTACGGCGTAGGGTATAGGTTAGGGTTAGTGTTAGGGTTAGTGTTAGGGTTACGGCTCGGTTTAGGGTACGGGTTAGGATTAGGGTACGTGTTAGGGTTAGGGTAGGAGTTAGGGTTAGGGTACGCGTTAGGGTTAGGGTACTGATTAAACCTATCGCACTCTCTAGATACCCCTTAGCACGTAAAAGAATATTATTTGGGGGTCCAGCCATGGAGAAGAGTTTACACACTAGGATTAGATACAGAACACACCCATTATAAAGAAATCACATTAGGATTCTCTTTTTAAGCTGTTCCTTAAAACACTAGTGCTTAGGAAATGTATTGGAGGCAGAAGCAGTCAAGGGTAGCCTAGGGTTAGGGTATGGCTTCGGGTACGGCTTAGGGTACGGCTTAGGGTATGGGTACGGGGAGGGCTTCGGGTACGGCGTAGGGTATGGGTTAGGGTTAGTGTTAGGTTAGTGTTAGGGTTAGGGCTCGGTTTAGGGTACGGGTTAGGATTAGGGTACGTGTTAGGGTTAGGGTAGGGGTTAGGGTTAGGGTACGCGTTAGGGTTAGGGTAGTTATTAAACCTATCCCACTCTCTAGATACCCCTTAGCACGTAAAGGAATATTATTTGGGGGTCCAGCCATGGAGAAGAGTTTAGACACTAAGATAATATAAGGAACACACCCATTATAAAGAAATCACATTAGGATTCTCTTTTTAAGCTGTTCCTTAAAACACTAGTGCTTAGGAAATCTATTGGAGGCAGAAGCAGTCAAGGGTAGCCTAGGGTTAGGGTTAGGCTTAGGGTACGGCTTAGGGTACGGCTTAGGGTACGGGTTCGGGGAGGGCTTCGGGTACGGCGTAGGGTATGGGTTAGGGTTAGGGTTAGGTTAGTGTTAGGGTTAGGGCTCCGTTTAGGGTACGGGTTAGGATTAGGGTACGTGTTAGGGTTAGGGTAGGGGTTAGGGTTAGGGTACGCGTTAGGGTTAGGGTAGTTATTAAACCTATCCCACTCTCTAGATACCCCTTAGCACGTAAAGGAATATTATTTGGGGGTCCAGCCATGGAGAAGAGTTTAGACACTAAGATAATATAAGGATCACACACATTATAAAGAAATCACATTAGGATTCTCTTTTTAAGCTGTTCCTTAAAACACTAGTGCTTAGGATATCTATTGGAGGCAGAAGCAGTCAAGGGTAGCCTAGGCTTAGGGTTAGGCTTAGGGTTAGGCTTAGGGTACGGCTTAGGGTACGGGTTCGGGGAGGGCTTCGGGTACCGCGTAGGGTATGGGTTAGGGTTAGGGTTAGGGTTAGTGTTAGGGTTAGGGCTCGGTTTAGGGTACGGGTTAGGATTAGGGTACGCGTTAGGGTTATGGTAGGGGTTAGGGTTAGGGTACGCGTTAGGGTTAGGGTAGTTATTAAACCTATCCCACTCTCTAGATATCCCTTAGTACGTAAAGGAATATTATTTGGGGTTCCACCCATGGAGAAGAGTTTAGACACTAGGATAAGATAAGGAACACACCCATTATAAAGAAATCACATTAGGATTCTCTTTTTAAGCTGTTCCTTAAAACACTAGTGCTTAGGAAATCTATTGGAGGCAGAAGAAGTCAAGGGTAGCCTAGGGTTAGGGTTAGGCTTAGGGTACGGCTTAGGGTACGGCTTAGGGTACGGGTTCGGGGAGGGCTTCGGGTACGGCGTAGGGTATGGGTTAGGGTTAGGGTTAGGTTAGTGTTAGGGTTAGGGCTCGGTTTAGGGTACGGGTTAGGATTAGGGTACGTGTTAGGGTTAGGGTAGGGGTTAGGGTTAGGGTATGCGTTAGGGTTAGGATAGTGATTAAACCTATCCCACTCTCTAGATACCCCTTAGCACGTAAAGGAATATTATTTGGGGGTCCAGCCATGGAGAAGAGTTTAGACACTAGGATTAGATAAGGAACACACACATTATAAAGAAATCACATTAGGATTCTCTTTTTAAGCTGTCCCTTAAAACACTAGTGCTTAGGAAATCTATTGGAGGCAGAAGCAGTCAAGGGTAGCCTAGGGTTAGGGTTAGGCTTAGGGTTAGGCTTAGGGTACGGCTTAGGGTACGGGTTCGGGGAGGGCTTAGGGTACGGCGTAGGGTATGGGTTAGGGTTAGGGTTAGGGTTACTGTTAGGGTTAGGGCTCGGTTTAGGGTACGGGTTAGGATTATGGCACGTGTTAGGGTTAGTGTAGCGGTTAGGGTTAGGGTACGTGTTAGGGTTAGGGTAGTTATTAAACCTCTCCCACTCTGTAGATACCCCTTAGCACGTAAAGGAATATTATTTGGGGGTCCAGCCATGGAGAAGAGTTTAGACACTAAGATAATATAAGGAACACACACATTACAAAGAAATCACATTAGGATTCTCTTTTTAAGCTGTTCCTTAAAACACTAGTGCTTAGGAAATGTATTGGAGGCAGAATCAGTCAACGGTAGCCTAGGATTAGGGTTAGGCTTAGGGTTAGGCTTAGGGTTAGGCTTAGGGTACGGGTTCGGGGAGGGCTTCGTGTACGGCGTAGTGTATGGTTTAGGGTTAGGGTTAGGGTTAGTGTTAGGTTTAGGGCTCGGTTTAGGTTATTTGTTAGGATTAGGGTACGTGTTAGGGTTAGGGTAGGGGTTGGGTTAGGGTAGGCGTTAGGGTTAGTGTAGTTATTAAACCTATCCCACTCTCTAGATTCCCCTTAGCACGTAAAGGAATATTATTTGGAGGTCCAGCCGTAGAGAAGAGTTTAGACACTAGGATAAGATAAGGAACACACCCATTATAAAGAAATCACATTAGGATTCTCTTTTTAAGCTGTTCCTTAAAACACTAGTGCTTAGGAAATCTATTGGAGGCAGAAGCAGTCAAGGGTAGCCTAGGGGTAGGGTTAGGCTTAGGGTTAGGCTTAGGGTACGGCTTACGGTACGGGTTCGGGGAGGGCTTCGTGTACGGTGTAGGGTATGGGTTAGGGTTAGGGTTAGGGTTAGTGTTAGGGTTAGGGCTCGGTTTAGGGTACGGGTTACGATTAGGGTACGTGTTAGGTTTAGGGTATGGGTTAGGGTTAGGGTACGCGTTATGGTTAGGGTAGTTATTATACCTATCCCACTCTCTAGATACCCCTTAGCACGTAAAGGAATATTATTTGGGGGTCCAGCCATGGAGAAGAGTTTAGACACTAGGATTAGATAAGGAACACACACATTATAAAGAAATCACATTAGGATTCTCTTTTTAAGCTGTTCCTTAAAACACTAGTGCTTAGGAAATCTATTGGAGGCAGAAGCAGTCAAGGGTAGCCTACGGTTAGGGTTAGGCTTCGGGTTAGGCTTAGGTTACGGCTTAGGGTACGGGTTCGGGGAGGGCTTCGGGTACGGCTTAGTGTATGGGTTAGGGTTTTAGTTAGGGTTAGTGTTAGGGTTAGGGCTCGGTTTAGGGTACGGGTTAGGGTTAGGGTACGTGTTAGGGTTAGGGTAGGGGTTAGGGTTACGGTACGCGTTAGGGTTAGGGTAGTGATTAAACCTATCCCACTCTCTAGATATCCCTTAGTACGTAAAGGAATATTATTTGGGGTTCCAGCCATGGAGAAGAGTTTAGACACTAGGATAAGATAAGGAACACACCCATTATAAAGAAATCACATTAGGATTCTCTTTTTAAGCTGTTCCTTAAAACACTAGTGCTTAGGAAATCTATTGGAGGCAGAAGCAGTCAAGGGTAGCCTAGGGTTAGGGTTAGGCTTAGGGTACGGCTTAGGGTACGGCTTAGGGTACGGGTTCGGGGAGGGCTTCGGGTACGGCGTAGGGTATGGGTTAGGGTTAGGGTTAGGTTAGTGTTAGGGTTAGGGCTCGGTTTAGGGTACGGGTTAGGATTAGGGTACGTGTTAGGGTTAGGGTAGGGGTTAGGGTTAGGGTACGCGTTAGGGTTAGGATAGTGATTAAACCTATCCCACTCTCTAGATACCCCTTAGCACGTAAAGGAATATTATTTGGGGGTCCAGCCATGGAGAAGAGTTTAGACACTAGGATTAGATAAGGAACACACACATTATAAAGAAATCACATTAGGATTCTCTTTTTAAGCTGTTCCTTAAAACACTAGTGCTTAGGAAATCTATTGGAGGCAGAAGCAGTCAAGGGTAGCCTAGGGTTAGGGTTAGGCTTAGGGTTAGGCTTAGGGTACGGCTTAGGGTACGGGTTCGGGGAGGGCTTCGGGTACGGCGTAGGGTATGGGTTAGGGTTAAGGTTAGGGTTAGTGTTAGGGTTAGGGCTCGGTTTAGGGTACGGGTTAGGATTAGGGTACGTTTTAGGGTTAGGGTAGGGGTTAGGGTTAGGGTACGCGTTAGGGTTACGGTAGTTATTAAACCTATCCGACTCTCTAGATACCCCTTAGCACGTAAAGGAATATTATTTGGGGGTCCAGCCATGGAGAAGAGTTTAGACACTAGGATAAGAGAAGGAACACACCCATTATAAAGAAATCACATTAGGATTCTCTTTTTAAGCTGTTCCTTAAAACACTAGTGCTTAGGAAATCTATTGGAGGCAGAAGCAGTCAAGGGTAGCCTAGGGTTAGGGTTAGGCTTAGGGTTAGGCTTAGGGTACGGCTTAGGGTACGGGTTCGGGGAGGGCTTCGTGTACGGCGTAGTGTATGGGTTAGGGTTAGGGTTAGGGTTAGTGTTAGGTTTAGGGCTCGGTTTAGGTTATTTGTTAGGATTAGGGTACGTGTTAGGGTTAGGGTAGGGGTTGGGTTAGGGTAGGCGTTAGGGTTAGTGTAGTTATTAAACCTATCCCACTCTCTAGATTCCCCTTAGCACGTAAAGGAATATTATTTGGAGGTCCAGCCGTAGAGAAGAGTTTAGACACTAGGATAAGATAAGGAACACACCCATTATAAAGAAATCACATTAGGATTCTCTTTTTAAGCTGTTCCTTAAAACACTAGTGCTTAGGAAATCTATTGGAGGCAGAAGCAGTCAAGGGTAGCCTAGGGGTAGGGTTAGGCTTAGGGTTAGGCTTAGGGTACGGCTTACGGTACGGGTTCGGGGAGGGCTTCGTGTACGGTGTAGGGTATGGGTTAGGGTTAGGGTTAGGGTTAGTGTTAGGGTTAGGGCTCGGTTTAGGGTACGGGTTACGATTAGGGTACGTGTTAGGTTTAGGGTATGGGTTAGGGTTAGGGTACGCGTTATGGTTAGGGTAGTTATTATACCTATCCCACTCTCTAGATACCCCTTAGCACGTAAAGGAATATTATTTGGGGGTCCAGACGTAGAGAAGAGTTTAGACACTAGGATAAGATAAGGAACACACCCATTATAAAGAAATCACTTTAGGATTCTCTTTTTAAGCTGTTCCTTAAAACACTAGTGCTTAGGAAATCTATTGGAGGCAGAAGCAGTCAAGGGTAGCCTACGGTTAGGGTTAGGCTTAGGGTTAGGCTTAGGGTACGGCTTAGGGTACGGGTTCGGGGAGGGCTTCGAGTACGGCGTAGTGTATGGGTTAGGGTTTTAGTTAGGGTTAGTGTTAGGGTTAGGGCTCGGTTTAGGGTACGGGTTAGGGTTAGGGTAGGTGTTAGGGTTAGGGTAGGGGTTAGGGTTACGGTACGCGTTAGGGTTAGGGTAGTGATTAAACCTATCCCACTCTCTAGATACCCCTTAGCACGTAAAGGAATATTATTTGGGGGTCCAGCCATGGAGAAGAGTTTAGACACTAGGATTAGATAAGGAACACACACATTATAAAGAAATCACATTAGGATTCTCTTTTTAAGCTGTCCCTTAAAACACTAGTGCTTAGGAAATCTATTGGAGGCAGAAGCAGTCAAGGGTAGCCTAGGGTTAGGGTTAGGCTTAGGGTTAGGCTTAGGGTACGGCTTAGGGTACGGGTTCGGGGAGGGCTTAGGGTACGGCGTAGGGTATGGGTTAGGGTTAGGGTTAGGGTTACTGTTAGGGTTAGGGCTCGGTTTAGTGTACGGGTTAGGATTATGGCACGTGTTAGGGTTAGTGTAGCGGTTAGGGTTAGGGTACGTGTTAGGGTTAGGGTAGTTATTAAACCTCTCCCACTCTGTAGATACCCCTTAGCACGTAAAGGAATATTATTTGGGGGTCCAGCCATGGAGAAGAGTTTAGACACTAAGATAATATAAGGAACACACACATTACAAAGAAATCACATTAGGATTCTCTTTTTAAGCTGTTCCTTAAAACACTAGTGCTTAGGAAATGTATTGGAGGCAGAATCAGTCAACGGTAGCCTAGGATTAGGGTTAGGCTTAGGGTTAGGCTTAGGGTTAGGCTTAGGGTACGGGTTCGGGGAGGGCTTCGTGTACGGCGTAGTGTATGGTTTAGGGTTAGGGTTAGGGTTAGTGTTAGGTTTAGGGCTCGGTTTAGGTTATTTGTTAGGATTAGGGTACGTGTTAGGGTTAGGGTAGGGGTTGGGTTAGGGTAGGCGTTAGGGTTAGTGTAGTTATTAAACCTATCCCACTCTCTAGATTCCCCTTAGCACGTAAAGGAATATTATTTGGAGGTCCAGCCGTAGAGAAGAGTTTAGACACTAGGATAAGATAAGGAACACACCCATTATAAAGAAATCACATTAGGATTCTCTTTTTAAGCTGTTCCTTAAAACACTAGTGCTTAGGAAATCTATTGGAGGCAGAAGCAGTCAAGGGTAGCCTAGGGGTAGGGTTAGGCTTAGGGTTAGGCTTAGGGTACGGCTTACGGTACGGGTTCGGGGAGGGCTTCGTGTACGGTGTAGGGTATGGGTTAGGGTTAGGGTTAGGGTTAGTGTTAGGGTTAGGGCTCGGTTTAGGGTACGGGTTACGATTAGGGTACGTGTTAGGTTTAGGGTATGGGTTAGGGTTAGGGTACGCGTTATGGTTAGGGTAGTTATTATACCTATCCCACTCTCTAGATACCCCTTAACACGTAAAGGAATATTATTTGGGGGTCCAGCCATGGAGAAGAGTTTAGACACTAGGATTAGATAAGGAACACACACATTATAAAGAAATCACATTAGGATTCTCTTTTTAAGCTGTTCCTTAAAACACTAGTGCTTAGGAAATCTATTGGAGGCAGAAGCAGTCAAGGGTAGCCTACGGTTAGGGTTAGGCTTCGGGTTAGGCTTAGGTTACGGCTTAGGGTACGGGTTCGGGGAGGGCTTCGGGTACGGCTTAGTGTATGGGTTAGGGTTTTAGTTAGGGTTAGTGTTAGGGTTAGGGCTCGGTTTAGGGTACGGGTTAGGGTTAGGGTACGTGTTAGGGTTAGGGTAGGGGTTAGGGTTACGGTACGCGTTAGGGTTAGGGTAGTGATTAAACCTATCCCACTCTCTAGATATCCCTTAGTACGTAAAGGAATATTATTTGGGGTTCCAGCCATGGAGAAGAGTTTAGACACTAGGATAAGATAAGGAACACACCCATTATAAAGAAATCACATTAGGATTCTCTTTTTAAGCTGTTCCTTAAAACACTAGTGCTTAGGAAATCTATTGGAGGCAGAAGCAGTCAAGGGTAGCCTAGGGTTAGGGTTAGGCTTAGGGTACGGCTTAGGGTACGGCTTAGGGTACGGGTTCGGGGAGGGCTTCGGGTACGGCGTAGGGTATGGGTTAGGGTTAGGGTTAGGTTAGTGTTAGGGTTAGGGCTCGGTTTAGGGTACGGGTTAGGATTAGGGTACGTGTTAGGGTTAGGGTAGGGGTTAGGGTTAGGGTACGCGTTAGGGTTAGGATAGTGATTAAACCTATCCCACTCTCTAGATACCCCTTAGCACGTAAAGGAATATTATTTGGGGGTCCAGCCATGGAGAAGAGTTTAGACACTAGGATTAGATAAGGAACACACACATTATAAAGAAATCACATTAGGATTCTCTTTTTAAGCTGTTCCTTAAAACACTAGTGCTTAGGAAATCTATTGGAGGCAGAAGCAGTCAAGGGTAGCCTAGGGTTAGGGTTAGGCTTAGGGTTAGGCTTAGGGTACGGCTTAGGGTACGGGTTCGGGGAGGGCTTCGGGTACGGCGTAGGGTATGGGTTAGGGTTAAGGTTAGGGTTAGTGTTAGGGTTAGGGCTCGGTTTAGGGTACGGGTTAGGATTAGGGTACGTTTTAGGGTTAGGGTAGGGGTTAGGGTTAGGGTACGCGTTAGGGTTAGGGTAGTTATTAAACCTATCCGACTCTCTAGATACCCCTTAGCACGTAAAGGAATATTATTTGGGGGTCCAGCCATGGAGAAGAGTTTAGACACTAGGATAAGAGAAGGAACACACCCATTATAAAGAAATCACATTAGGATTCTCTTTTTAAGCTGTTCCTTAAAACACTAGTGCTTAGGAAATCTATTGGAGGCAGAAGCAGTCAAGGGTAGCCTAGGGTTAGGGTTAGGCTTAGGGTTAGGCTTAGGGTACGGCTTAGGGTACGGGTTCGGGGAGGGCTTCGTGTACGGCGTAGTGTATGGGTTAGGGTTAGGGTTAGGGTTAGTGTTAGGTTTAGGGCTCGGTTTAGGTTATTTGTTAGGATTAGGGTACGTGTTAGGGTTAGGGTAGGGGTTGGGTTAGGGTAGGCGTTAGGGTTAGTGTAGTTATTAAACCTATCCCACTCTCTAGATTCCGCTTAGCACGTAAAGGAATATTATTTGGAGGTCCAGCCGTAGAGAAGAGTTTAGACACTAGGATAAGATAAGGAACACACCCATTATAAAGAAATCACATTAGGATTCTCTTTTTAAGCTGTTCCTTAAAACACTAGTGCTTAGGAAATCTATTGGAGGCAGAAGCAGTCAAGGGTAGCCTAGGGGTAGGGTTAGGCTTAGGGTTAGGCTTAGGGTACGGCTTACGGTACGGGTTCGGGGAGGGCTTCGTGTACGGTGTAGGGTATGGGTTAGGGTTAGGGTTAGGGTTAGTGTTAGGGTTAGGGCTCGGTTTAGGGTACGGGTTACGATTAGGGTACGTGTTAGGTTTAGGGTATGGGTTAGGGTTAGGGTACGCGTTATGGTTAGGGTAGTTATTATACCTATCCCACTCTCTAGATACCCCTTAGCACGTAAAGGAATATTATTTGGGGGTCCAGACGTAGAGAAGAGTTTAGACACTAGGATAAGATAAGGAACACACCCATTATAAAGAAATCACTTTAGGATTCTCTTTTTAAGCTGTTCCTTAAAACACTAGTGCTTAGGAAATCTATTGGAGGCAGAAGCAGTCAAGGGTAGCCTACGGTTAGGGTTAGGCTTAGGGTTAGGCTTAGGGTACGGCTTAGGGTACGGGTTCGGGGAGGGCTTCGAGTACGGCGTAGTGTATGGGTTAGGGTTTTAGTTAGGGTTAGTGTTAGGGTTAGGGCTCGGTTTAGGGTACGGGTTAGGGTTAGGGTAGGTGTTAGGGTTAGGGTAGGGGTTAGGGTTACGGTACGCGTTAGGGTTAGGGTAGTGATTAAACCTATCCCACTCTCTAGATACCCCTTAGCACGTAAAGGAATATTATTTGGGGGTCCAGCCATGGAGAAGAGTTTAGACACTAGGATTAGATAAGGAACACACACATTATAAAGAAATCACATTAGGATTCTCTTTTTAAGCTGTCCCTTAAAACACTAGTGCTTAGGAAATCTATTGGAGGCAGAAGCAGTCAAGGGTAGCCTAGGGTTAGGGTTAGGCTTAGGGTTAGGCTTAGGGTACGGCTTAGGGTACGGGTTCGGGGAGGGCTTAGGGTACGGCGTAGGGTATGGGTTAGGGTTAGGGTTAGGGTTACTGTTAGGGTTAGGGCTCGGTTTAGTGTACGGGTTAGGATTATGGCACGTGTTAGGGTTAGTGTAGCGGTTAGGGTTAGGGTACGTGTTAGGGTTAGGGTAGTTATTAAACCTCTCCCACTCTGTAGATACCCCTTAGCACGTAAAGGAATATTATTTGGGGGTCCAGCCATGGAGAAGAGTTTAGACACTAAGATAATATAAGGAACACACACATTACAAAGAAATCACATTAGGATTCTCTTTTTAAGCTGTTCCTTAAAACACTAGTGCTTAGGAAATGTATTGGAGGCAGAATCAGTCAACGGTAGCCTAGGATTAGGGTTAGGCTTAGGGTTAGGCTTAGGGTTAGGCTTAGGGTACGGGTTCGGGGAGGGCTTCGTGTACGGCGTAGTGTATGGTTTAGGGTTAGGGTTAGGGTTAGTGTTAGGTTTAGGGCTCGGTTTAGGTTATTTGTTAGGATTAGGGTACGTGTTAGGGTTAGGGTAGGGGTTGGGTTAGGGTAGGCGTTAGGGTTAGTGTAGTTATTAAACCTATCCCACTCTCTAGATTCCCCTTAGCACGTAAAGGAATATTATTTGGAGGTCCAGCCGTAGAGAAGAGTTTAGACACTAGGATAAGATAAGGAACACACCCATTATAAAGAAATCACATTAGGATTCTCTTTTTAAGCTGTTCCTTAAAACACTAGTGCTTAGGAAATCTATTGGAGGCAGAAGCAGTCAAGGGTAGCCTAGGGGTAGGGTTAGGCTTAGGGTTAGGCTTAGGGTACGGCTTACGGTACGGGTTCGGGGAGGGCTTCGTGTACGGTGTAGGGTATGGGTTAGGGTTAGGGTTAGGGTTAGTGTTAGGGTTAGGGCTCGGTTTAGGGTACGGGTTACGATTAGGGTACGTGTTAGGTTTAGGGTATGGGTTAGGGTTAGGGTACGCGTTATGGTTAGGGTAGTTATTATACCTATCCCACTCTCTAGATACCCCTTAACACGTAAAGGAATATTATTTGGGGGTCCAGCCATGGAGAAGAGTTTAGACACTAGGATTAGATAAGGAACACACACATTATAAAGAAATCACATTAGGATTCTCTTTTTAAGCTGTTCCTTAAAACACTAGTGCTTAGGAAATCTATTGGAGGCAGAAGCAGTCAAGGGTAGCCTACGGTTAGGGTTAGGCTTCGGGTTAGGCTTAGGTTACGGCTTAGGGTACGGGTTCGGGGAGGGCTTCGGGTACGGCTTAGTGTATGGGTTAGGGTTTTAGTTAGGGTTAGTGTTAGGGTTAGGGCTCGGTTTAGGGTACGGGTTAGGGTTAGGGTACGTGTTAGGGTTAGGGTAGGGGTTAGGGTTACGGTACGCGTTAGGGTTAGGGTAGTGATTAAACCTATCCCACTCTCTAGATATCCCTTAGTACGTAAAGGAATATTATTTGGGGTTCCAGCCATGGAGAAGAGTTTAGACACTAGGATAAGATAAGGAACACACCCATTATAAAGAAATCACATTAGGATTCTCTTTTTAAGCTGTTCCTTAAAACACTAGTGCTTAGGAAATCTATTGGAGGCAGAAGCAGTCAAGGGTAGCCTAGGGTTAGGGTTAGGCTTAGGGTACGGCTTAGGGTACGGCTTAGGGTACGGGTTCGGGGAGGGCTTCGGGTACGGCGTAGGGTATGGGTTAGGGTTAGGGTTAGGTTAGTGTTAGGGTTAGGGCTCGGTTTAGGGTACGGGTTAGGATTAGGGTACGTGTTAGGGTTAGGGTAGGGGTTAGGGTTAGGGTACGCGTTAGGGTTAGGATAGTGATTAAACCTATCCCACTCTCTAGATACCCCTTAGCACGTAAAGGAATATTATTTGGGGGTCCAGCCATGGAGAAGAGTTTAGACACTAGGATTAGATAAGGAACACACACATTATAAAGAAATCACATTAGGATTCTCTTTTTAAGCTGTTCCTTAAAACACTAGTGCTTAGGAAATCTATTGGAGGCAGAAGCAGTCAAGGGTAGCCTAGGGTTAGGGTTAGGCTTAGGGTTAGGCTTAGGGTACGGCTTAGGGTACGGGTTCGGGGAGGGCTTCGGGTACGGCGTAGGGTATGGGTTAGGGTTAAGGTTAGGGTTAGTGTTAGGGTTAGGGCTCGGTTTAGGGTACGGGTTAGGATTAGGGTACGTTTTAGGGTTAGGGTAGGGGTTAGGGTTAGGGTACGCGTTAGGGTTAGGGTAGTTATTAAACCTATCCGACTCTCTAGATACCCCTTAGCACGTAAAGGAATATTATTTGGGGGTCCAGCCATGGAGAAGAGTTTAGACACTAGGATAAGAGAAGGAACACACCCATTATAAAGAAATCACATTAGGATTCTCTTTTTAAGCTGTTCCTTAAAACACTAGTGCTTAGGAAATCTATTGGAGGCAGAAGCAGTCAAGGGTAGCCTAGGGTTAGGGTTAGGCTTAGGGTTAGGCTTAGGGTACGGCTTAGGGTACGGGTTCGGGGAGGGCTTCGTGTACGGCGTAGTGTATGGGTTAGGGTTAGGGTTAGGGTTAGTGTTAGGTTTAGGGCTCGGTTTAGGTTATTTGTTAGGATTAGGGTACGTGTTAGGGTTAGGGTAGGGGTTGGGTTAGGGTAGGCGTTAGGGTTAGTGTAGTTATTAAACCTATCCCACTCTCTAGATTCCGCTTAGCACGTAAAGGAATATTATTTGGAGGTCCAGCCGTAGAGAAGAGTTTAGACACTAGGATAAGATAAGGAACACACCCATTATAAAGAAATCACATTAGGATTCTCTTTTTAAGCTGTTCCTTAAAACACTAGTGCTTAGGAAATCTATTGGAGGCAGAAGCAGTCAAGGGTAGCCTAGGGGTAGGGTTAGGCTTAGGGTTAGGCTTAGGGTACGGCTTACGGTACGGGTTCGGGGAGGGCTTCGTGTACGGTGTAGGGTATGGGTTAGGGTTAGGGTTAGGGTTAGTGTTAGGGTTAGGGCTCGGTTTAGGGTACGGGTTACGATTAGGGTACGTGTTAGGTTTAGGGTATGGGTTAGGGTTAGGGTACGCGTTATGGTTAGGGTAGTTATTATACCTATCCCACTCTCTAGATACCCCTTAGCACGTAAAGGAATATTATTTGGGGGTCCAGACGTAGAGAAGAGTTTAGACACTAGGATAAGATAAGGAACACACCCATTATAAAGAAATCACTTTAGGATTCTCTTTTTAAGCTGTTCCTTAAAACACTAGTGCTTAGGAAATCTATTGGAGGCAGAAGCAGTCAAGGGTAGCCTACGGTTAGGGTTAGGCTTAGGGTTAGGCTTAGGGTACGGCTTAGGGTACGGGTTCGGGGAGGGCTTCGGGTACGGCGTAGTGTATGGGTTAGGGTTTTAGTTAGGGTTAGTGTTAGGGTTAGGGCTCGGTTTAGGGTACGGGTTAGGGTTAGGGTAGGTGTTAGGGTTAGGGTAGGGGTTAGGGTTACGGTACCCGTTAGGGTTAGGGTAGTGATTAAACCTATCCCACTCTCTAGATACCACTTAGCACGTAAAGGAATATTATTTGGGGGTCCAGCCATGGAGAAGAGTTTAGACACTAGGATTAGATAAGGAACACACACATTATAAAGAAATCACATTAGGATTCTCTTTTTAAGCTGTCCCTTAAAACACTAGTGCTTAGGAAATCTATTGGAGGCAGAAGCAGTCAAGGGTAGCCTAGGGTTAGGGTTAGGCTTAGGGTTAGGCTTAGGGTACGGCTTAGGGTACGGGTTCGGGGAGGGCTTAGGGTACGGCGTAGGGTATGGGTTAGGGTTAGGGTTAGGGTTACTGTTAGGGTTAGGGCTCGGTTTAGGGTACGGGTTAGGATTATGGCACGTGTTAGGGTTAGTGTAGCGGTTAGGGTTAGGGTACGTGTTAGGGTTAGGGTAGTTATTAAACCTCTCCCACTCTGTAGATACCCCTTAGCACGTAAAGGAATATTATTTGGGGGTCCAGCCATGGAGAAGAGTTTAGACACTAAGATAATATAAGGAACACACACATTACAAAGAAATCACATTAGGATTCTCTTTTTAAGCTGTTCCTTAAAACACTAGTGCTTAGGAAATGTATTGGAGGCAGAATCAGTCAACGGTAGCCTAGGATTAGGGTTAGGCTTAGGGTTAGGCTTAGGGTTAGGCTTAGGGTACGGGTTCGGGGAGGGCTTCGTGTACGGCGTAGTGTATGGTTTAGGGTTAGGGTTAGGGTTAGTGTTAGGTTTAGGGCTCGGTTTAGGTTATTTGTTAGGATTAGGGTACGTGTTAGGGTTAGGGTAGGGGTTGGGTTAGGGTAGGCGTTAGGGTTAGTGTAGTTATTAAACCTATCCCACTCTCTAGATTCCCCTTAGCACGTAAAGGAATATTATTTGGAGGTCCAGCCGTAGAGAAGAGTTTAGACACTAGGATAAGATAAGGAACACACCCATTATAAAGAAATCACATTAGGATTCTCTTTTTAAGCTGTTCCTTAAAACACTAGTGCTTAGGAAATCTATTGGAGGCAGAAGCAGTCAAGGGTAGCCTAGGGGTAGGGTTAGGCTTAGGGTTAGGCTTAGGGTACGGCTTACGGTACGGGTTCGGGGAGGGCTTCGTGTACGGTGTAGGGTATGGGTTAGGGTTAGGGTTAGGGTTAGTGTTAGGGTTAGGGCTCGGTTTAGGGTACGGGTTACGATTAGGGTACGTGTTAGGTTTAGGGTATGGGTTAGGGTTAGGGTACGCGTTATGGTTAGGGTAGTTATTATACCTATCCCACTCTCTAGATACCCCTTAGCACGTAAAGGAATATTATTTGGGGGTCCAGCCATGGAGAAGAGTTTAGACACTAGGATTAGATAAGGAACACACACATTATAAAGAAATCACATTAGGATTCTCTTTTTAAGCTGTTCCTTAAAACACTAGTGCTTAGGAAATCTATTGGAGGCAGAAGCAGTCAAGGGTAGCCTACGGTTAGGGTTAGGCTTCGGGTTAGGCTTAGGTTACGGCTTAGGGTACGGGTTCGGGGAGGGCTTCGGGTACGGCTTAGTGTATGGGTTAGGGTTTTAGTTAGGGTTAGTGTTAGGGTTAGGGCTCGGTTTAGGGTACGGGTTAGGGTTAGGGTACGTGTTAGGGTTAGGGTAGGGGTTAGGGTTACGGTACGCGTTAGGGTTAGGGTAGTGATTAAACCTATCCCACTCTCTAGATATCCCTTAGTACGTAAAGGAATATTATTTGGGGTTCCAGCCATGGAGAAGAGTTTAGACACTAGGATAAGATAAGGAACACACCCATTATAAAGAAATCACATTAGGATTCTCTTCTTAAGCTGTTCCTTAAAACACTAGTGCTTAGGAAATCTATTGGAGGCAGAAGCAGTCAAGGGTAGCCTAGGGTTAGGGTTAGGCTTAGGGTACGGCTTAGGGTACGGCTTAGGGTACGGGTTCGGGGAGGGCTTCGGGTACGGCGTAGGGTATGGGTTAGGGTTAGGGTTAGGTTAGTGTTAGGGTTAGGGCTCGGTTTAGGGTACGGGTTAGGATTAGGGTACGTGTTAGGGTTAGGGTAGGGGTTAGGGTTAGGGTACGCGTTAGGGTTAGGATAGTGATTAAACCTATCCCACTCTCTAGATACCCCTTAGCACGTAAAGGAATATTATTTGGGGGTCCAGCCATGGAGAAGAGTTTAGACACTAGGATTAGATAAGGAACACACACATTATAAAGAAATCACATTAGGATTCTCTTTTTAAGCTGTTCCTTAAAACACTAGTGCTTAGGAAATCTATTGGAGGCAGAAGCAGTCAAGGGTAGCCTAGGGTTAGGGTTAGGCTTAGGGTTAGGCTTAGGGTACGGCTTAGGGTACGGGTTCGGGGAGGGCTTCGGGTACGGCGTAGGGTATGGGTTAGGGTTAAGGTTAGGGTTAGTGTTAGGGTTAGGGCTCGGTTTAGGGTACGGGTTAGGATTAGGGTACGTTTTAGGGTTAGGGTAGGGGTTAGGGTTAGGGTACGCGTTAGGGTTAGGGTAGTTATTAAACCTATCCGACTCTCTAGATACCCCTTAGCACGTAAAGGAATATTATTTGGGGGTCCAGCCATGGAGAAGAGTTTAGACACTAGGATAAGAGAAGGAACACACCCATTATAAAGAAATCACATTAGGATTCTCTTTTTAAGCTGTTCCTTAAAACACTAGTGCTTAGGAAATCTATTGGAGGCAGAAGCAGTCAAGGGTAGCCTAGGGTTAGGGTTAGGCTTAGGGTTAGGCTTAGGGTACGGCTTAGGGTACGGGTTCGGGGAGGGCTTCGTGTACGGCGTAGTGTATGGGTTAGGGTTAGGGTTAGGGTTAGTGTTAGGTTTAGGGCTCGGTTTAGGTTATTTGTTAGGATTAGGGTACGTGTTAGGGTTAGGGTAGGGGTTGGGTTAGGGTAGGCGTTAGGGTTAGTGTAGTTATTAAACCTATCCCACTCTCTAGATTCCCCTTAGCACGTAAAGGAATATTATTTGGAGGTCCAGCCGTAGAGAAGAGTTTAGACACTAGGATAAGATAAGGAACACACCCATTATAAAGAAATCACATTAGGATTCTCTTTTTAAGCTGTTCCTTAAAACACTAGTGCTTAGGAAATCTATTGGAGGCAGAAGCAGTCAAGGGTAGCCTAGGGGTAGGGTTAGGCTTAGGGTTAGGCTTAGGGTACGGCTTACGGTACGGGTTCGGGGAGGGCTTCGTGTACGGTGTAGGGTATGGGTTAGGGTTAGGGTTAGGGTTAGTGTTAGGGTTAGGGCTCGGTTTAGGGTACGGGTTACGATTAGGGTACGTGTTAGGTTTAGGGTATGGGTTAGGGTTAGGGTACGCGTTATGGTTAGGGTAGTTATTATACCTATCCCACTCTCTAGATACCCCTTAGCACGTAAAGGAATATTATTTGGGGGTCCAGACGTAGAGAAGAGTTTAGACACTAGGATAAGATAAGGAACACACCCATTATAAAGAAATCACTTTAGGATTCTCTTTTTAAGCTGTTCCTTAAAACACTAGTGCTTAGGAAATCTATTGGAGGCAGAAGCAGTCAAGGGTAGCCTACGGTTAGGGTTAGGCTTAGGGTTAGGCTTAGGGTACGGCTTAGGGTACGGGTTCGGGGAGGGCTTCGGGTACGGCGTAGTGTATGGGTTAGGGTTTTAGTTAGGGTTAGTGTTAGGGTTAGGGCTCGGTTTAGGGTACGGGTTAGGGTTAGGGTAGGTGTTAGGGTTAGGGTAGGGGTTAGGGTTACGGTACGCGTTAGGGTTAGGGTAGTGATTAAACCTATCCCACTCTCTAGATACCCCTTAGCACGTAAAGGAATATTATTTGGGGGTCCAGCCATGGAGAAGAGTTTAGACACTAGGATTAGATAAGGAACACACACATTATAAAGAAATCACATTAGGATTCTCTTTTTAAGCTGTCCCTTAAAACACTAGTGCTTAGGAAATCTATTGGAGGCAGAAGCAGTCAAGGGTAGCCTAGGGTTAGGGTTAGGCTTAGGGTTAGGCTTAGGGTACGGCTTAGGGTACGGGTTCGGGGAGGGCTTAGGGTACGGCGTAGGGTATGGGTTAGGGTTAGGGTTAGGGTTACTGTTAGGGTTAGGGCTCGGTTTAGGGTACGGGTTAGGATTATGGCACGTGTTAGGGTTAGTGTAGCGGTTAGGGTTAGGGTACGTGTTAGGGTTAGGGTAGTTATTAAACCTCTCCCACTCTGTAGATACCCCTTAGCACGTAAAGGAATATTATTTGGGGGTCCAGCCATGGAGAAGAGTTTAGACACTAAGATAATATAAGGAACACACACATTACAAAGAAATCACATTAGGATTCTCTTTTTAAGCTGTTCCTTAAAACACTAGTGCTTAGGAAATGTATTGGAGGCAGAATCAGTCAACGGTAGCCTAGGATTAGGGTTAGGCTTAGGGTTAGGCTTAGGGTTAGGCTTAGGGTACGGGTTCGGGGAGGGCTTCGTGTACGGCGTAGTGTATGGTTTAGGGTTAGGGTTAGGGTTAGTGTTAGGTTTAGGGCTCGGTTTAGGTTATTTGTTAGGATTAGGGTACGTGTTAGGGTTAGGGTAGGGGTTGGGTTAGGGTAGGCGTTAGGGTTAGTGTAGTTATTAAACCTATCCCACTCTCTAGATTCCCCTTAGCACGTAAAGGAATATTATTTGGAGGTCCAGCCGTAGAGAAGAGTTTAGACACTAGGATAAGATAAGGAACACACCCATTATAAAGAAATCACATTAGGATTCTCTTTTTAAGCTGTTCCTTAAAACACTAGTGCTTAGGAAATCTATTGGAGGCAGAAGCAGTCAAGGGTAGCCTAGGGGTAGGGTTAGGCTTAGGGTTAGGCTTAGGGTACGGCTTACGGTACGGGTTCGGGGAGGGCTTCGTGTACGGTGTAGGGTATGGGTTAGGGTTAGGGTTAGGGTTAGTGTTAGGGTTAGGGCTCGGTTTAGGGTACGGGTTACGATTAGGGTACGTGTTAGGTTTAGGGTATGGGTTAGGGTTAGGGTACGCGTTATGGTTAGGGTAGTTATTATACCTATCCCACTCTCTAGATACCCCTTAGCACGTAAAGGAATATTATTTGGGGGTCCAGCCATGGAGAAGAGTTTAGACACTAGGATTAGATAAGGAACACACACATTATAAAGAAATCACATTAGGATTCTCTTTTTAAGCTGTTCCTTAAAACACTAGTGCTTAGGAAATCTATTGGAGGCAGAAGCAGTCAAGGGTAGCCTACGGTTAGGGTTAGGCTTCGGGTTAGGCTTAGGTTACGGCTTAGGGTACGGGTTCGGGGAGGGCTTCGGGTACGGCTTAGTGTATGGGTTAGGGTTTTAGTTAGGGTTAGTGTTAGGGTTAGGGCTCGGTTTAGGGTACGGGTTAGGGTTAGGGTACGTGTTAGGGTTAGGGTAGGGGTTAGGGTTACGGTACGCGTTAGGGTTAGGGTAGTGATTAAACCTATCCCACTCTCTAGATATCCCTTAGTACGTAAAGGAATATTATTTGGGGTTCCAGCCATGGAGAAGAGTTTAGACACTAGGATAAGATAAGGAACACACCCATTATAAAGAAATCACATTAGGATTCTCTTTTTAAGCTGTTCCTTAAAACACTAGTGCTTAGGAAATCTATTGGAGGCAGAAGCAGTCAAGGGTAGCCTAGGGTTAGGGTTAGGCTTAGGGTACGGCTTAGGGTACGGCTTAGGGTACGGGTTCGGGGAGGGCTTCGGGTACGGCGTAGGGTATGGGTTAGGGTTAGGGTTAGGTTAGTGTTAGGGTTAGGGCTCCGTTTAGGGTACGGGTTAGGATTAGGGTACGTGTTAGGGTTAGGGTAGGGGTTAGGGTTAGGGTACGCGTTAGGGTTAGGGTAGTTATTAAACCTATCCCACTCTCTAGATACCCCTTAGCACGTAAAGGAATATTATTTGGGGGTCCAGCCATGGAGAAGAGTTTAGACACTAAGATAATATAAGGATCACACACATTATAAAGAAATCACATTAGGATTCTCTTTTTAAGCTGTTCCTTAAAACACTAGTGCTTAGGATATCTATTGGAGGCAGAAGCAGTCAAGGGTAGCCTAGGCTTAGGGTTAGGCTTAGGGTTAGGCTTAGGGTACGGCTTAGGGTACGGGTTCGGGGAGGGCTTCGGGTACCGCGTAGTGTATGGGTTAGGTTTAGGGTTAGGGTTAGTGTTAGGTTTAGGGCTCGGTTTAGGGTACGGGTTAGGATTAGGGTACGCGTTAGGGTTATGGTAGGGGTTAGGGTTAGGGTACGCGTTAGGGTTAGGGTAGTTATTAAACCTATCCCACTCTCTAGATATCCCTTAGTACGTAAAGGAATATTATTTGGGGTTCCAGCCATGGAGAAGAGTTTAGACACTAGGATAAGATAAGGAACACACCCATTATAAAGAAATCACATTAGGATTCTCTTTTTAAGCTGTTCCTTAAAACACTAGTGCTTAGGAAATCTATTGGAGGCAGAAGAAGTCAAGGGTAGCCTAGGGTTAGGGTTAGGCTTAGGGTACGGCTTAGGGTACGGCTTAGGGTACGGGTTCGGGGAGGGCTTCGGGTACGGCGTAGGGTATGGGTTAGGGTTAGGGTTAGGTTAGTGTTAGGGTTAGGGCTCCGTTTAGGGTACGGTTTAGGATTAGGGTACGTGTTAGGGTTAGGGTAGGGGTTAGGGTTAGGGTACGCGTTAGGGTTAGGGTAGTTATTAAACCTATCCCACTCTCTAGATACCCCTTAGCACGTAAAGGAATATTATTTGGGGGTCCAGCCATGGAGAAGAGTTTAGACACTAAGATAATATAAGGATCACACACATTATAAAGAAATCACATTAGGATTCTCTTTTTAAGCTGTTCCTTAAAACACTAGTGCTTAGGATATCTATTGGAGGCAGAAGCAGTCAAGGGTAGCCTAGGCTTAGGGTTAGGCTTAGGGTTAGGCTTAGGGTATGGCTTAGGGTACGGGTTCGGGGAGGGCTTCGGGTACGGCGTAGGGTATGGGTTAGGGTTAGGGTTAGGGTTAGTGTTAGGGTTAGGGCTCGGTTTAGGGTACGGGTTAGGATTAGGGTACGCGTTAGGGTTATGGTAGGGGTTAGGGTTAGGGTACGCGTTAGGGTTAGGGTAGTTATTAAACCTATCCCACTCTCTAGATATCCCTTAGTACGTAAAGGAATATTATTTGGGGTTCCAGCCATGGAGAAGAGTTTAGACACTAGGATAAGATAAGGAACACACCCATTATTAAGAAATCACATTAGGATTCTCTTTTTAAGCTGTTCCTTAAAACACTAGTGCTTAGGAAATCTATTGGAGGCAGAAGCAGTCAAGGGTAGCCTAGGGTTAGGGTTAGGCTTAGGGTACGGCTTAGGGTACGGCTTAGGGTACGGGTTCGGGGAGGGCTTCGTGTACGGCGTAGGGTATGGGTTAGGGTTAGGGTTAGGTTAGTGTTAGGGTTAGGGCTCGGTTTAGGGTATGGGTTAGGATTAGGGTACGTGTTAGGGTTAGGGTAGGGGTTAGGGTTAGGGTACGCGTTAGGGTTAGGATAGTGATTAAACCTATCCCACTCTCTAGATACCCCTTAGCACGTAAAGGAATATTATTTGGGGGTCCAGCCATGGAGAAGAGTTTAGACACTAGGATTAGATAAGGAACACACACATTATAAAGAAATCACATTAGGATTCTCTTTTTAAGCTGTTCCTTAAAACACTAGTGCTTAGGAAATCTATTGGAGGCAGAAGCAGTCAAGGGTAGCCTAGGGTTAGGGTTAGGCTTAGGGTTAGGCTTAGGGTACGGCTTAGGGTACGGGTTCGGGGAGGGCTTCGGGTACGGCGTAGGGTATGGGTTAGGGTTAAGGTTAGGGTTAGTGTTAGGGTTAGGGCTCGGTTTAGGGTACGGGTTAGGATTAGGGTACGTTTTAGGGTTAGGGTAGGGGTTAGGGTTAGGGTACGCGTTAGGGTTAGGGTAGTTATTAAACCTATCCGACTCTCTAGATACCCCTTAGCACGTAAAGGAATATTATTTGGGGGTCCAGCCATGGAGAAGAGTTTAGACACTAGGATAAGAGAAGGAACACACCCATTATAAAGAAATCACATTAGGATTCTCTTTTTAAGCTGTTCCTTAAAACACTAGTGCTTAGGAAATCTATTGGAGGCAGAAGCAGTCAAGGGTAGCCTAGGGTTAGCGTTAGGCTTAGGGTTAGGCTTAGGGTACGGCTTAGGGTACGGGTTCGGGGAGGGCTTCGGGTACGGCGTAGGGTATGTGTTAGGGTTAGGGTTAGGTTAGTGTTAGGGTTAGGGCTCGGTTTAGGGTACGGGTTAGGATTAGGGTACGTGTTAGGGTTAGGGTAGGGGTTAGGGTTAGGGTACGCGTTAGGGTTAGGGTAGTTATTAAACCTATCCCACTCTCTAGATACCCCTTAGCCCGTAAAGTAATATTATTTGGGGGTCCAGCCATGGAGAAGAGTTTAGACACTAAGATAATATAAGGAACACACACATTATAAAGAAATCACATTAGGATTCTCTTTTTAAGCTGTTCCTTAAAACACTAGTGCTTAGGAAATCTATTGGAGGCAGAAGCAGTCAAGGGTAGCCTAGGGTTAGGGTTAGGCTTAGGGTTAGGCTTAGGGTACGGCTTAGGGTACGGGTTCGGGGAGGGCTTAGGGTACGGCGTAGGGTATGGGTTAGGGTTAGGGTTAGGGTTACTGTTAGGGTTAGGGCTCGGTTTAGGGTACGGGTTAGGATTATGGCACGTGTTAGGGTTAGTGTAGCGGTTAGGGTTAGGGTACGTGTTAGGGTTAGGGTAGTTATTAAACCTCTCCCACTCTGTAGATACCCCTTAGCACGTAAAGGAATATTATTTGGGGGTCCAGCCATGGAGAAGAGTTTAGACACTAAGATAATATAAGGAACACACACATTACAAAGAAATCACATTAGGATTCTCTTTTTAAGCTGTTCCTTAAAACACTAGTGCTTAGGAAATGTATTGGAGGCAGAATCAGTCAACGGTAGCCTAGGATTAGGGTTAGGCTTAGGGTTAGGCTTAGGGTTAGGCTTAGGGTACGGGTTCGGGGAGGGCTTCGTGTACGGCGTAGTGTATGGGTTAGGGTTAGGGTTAGGGTTAGTGTTAGGTTTAGGGCTCGGTTTAGGTTATTTGTTAGGATTAGGGTACGTGTTAGGGTTAGGGTAGGGGTTGGGTTAGGGTAGGCGTTAGGGTTAGTGTAGTTATTAAACCTATCCCACTCTCTAGATTCCCCTTAGCACGTAAAGGAATATTATTTGGAGGTCCAGCCGTAGAGAAGAGTTTAGACACTAGGATAAGATAAGGAACACACCCATTATAAAGAAATCACATTAGGATTCTCTTTTTAAGCTGTTCCTTAAAACACTAGTGCTTAGGAAATCTATTGGAGGCAGAAGCAGTCAAGGGTAGCCTAGGGGTAGGGTTAGGCTTAGGGTTAGGCTTAGGGTACGGCTTACGGTACGGGTTCGGGGAGGGCTTCGTGTACGGTGTAGGGTATGGGTTAGGGTTAGGGTTAGGGTTAGTGTTAGGGTTAGGGCTCGGTTTAGGGTACGGGTTACGATTAGGGTACGTGTTAGGTTTAGGGTATGGGTTAGGGTTAGGGTACGCGTTATGGTTAGGGTAGTTATTATACCTATCCCACTCTCTAGATACCCCTTAGCACGTAAAGGAATATTATTTGGGGGTCCAGACGTAGAGAAGAGTTTAGACACTAGGATAAGATAAGGAACACACCCATTATAAAGAAATCACTTTAGGATTCTCTTTTTAAGCTGTTCCTTAAAACACTAGTGCTTAGGAAATCTATTGGAGGCAGAAGCAGTCAAGGGTAGCCTACGGTTAGGGTTAGGCTTAGGGTTAGGCTTAGGGTACGGCTTAGGGTACGGGTTCGGGGAGGGCTTCGGGTACGGCGTAGTGTATGGGTTAGGGTTTTAGTTAGGGTTAGTGTTAGGGTTAGGGCTCGGTTTAGGGTACGGGTTAGGGTTAGGGTACGTGTTAGGGTTAGGGTAGGGGTTAGGGTTACGGTACGCGTTAGGGTTAGGATAGTGATTAAACCTATCCCACTCTCTAGATATCCCTTAGTACGTAAAGGAATATTATTTGGGGTTCCAGCCATGGAGAAGAGTTTAGACACTAGGATAAGATAAGGAACACACCCATTATAAAGAAATCACATTAGGATTCTCTTTTTAAGCTGTTCCTTAAAACACTAGTGCTTAGGAAATCTATTGGAGGCAGAAGCAGTCAAGGGTAGCCTAGGGTTAGGGTTAGGCTTAGGGTACGGCTTAGGGTACGGCTTAGGGTACGGGTTCGGGGAGGGCTTCGGGTACGGCGTAGGGTATGGGTTAGGGTTAGTGTTAGGTTAGTGTTAGGGTTAGGGCTCGGTTTAGGGTACGGGTTAGGATTAGGGTACGTGTTAGGGTTAGGGTAGGGGTTAGGGTTAGGGTACGCGTTAGGGTTAGGATAGTGATTAAACCTATCCCACTCTCTAGATACCCCTTAGCACGTAAAGGAATATTATTTGGGGGTCCAGCCATGGAGAAGAGTTTAGACACTAGGATTAGATAAGGAACACACACATTATAAAGAAATCACATTAGGATTCTCTTTTTAAGCTGTTCCTTAAAACACTAGTGCTTAGGAAATCTATTGGAGGCAGAAGCAGTCAAGGGTAGCCTAGGGTTAGGGTTAGGCTTAGGGTTAGGCTTAGGGTACGGCTTAGGGTACGGGTTCGGGGAGGGCTTCGGGTACGGCGTAGGGTATGGGTTAGGGTTAAGGTTAGGGTTAGTGTTAGGGTTAGGGCTCGGTTTAGGGTACGGGTTAGGATTAGGGTACGTTTTAGGGTTAGGATAGGGGTTAGGGTTAGGGTACGCGTTAGGGTTAGGGTAGTTATTAAACCTATCCGACTCTCTAGATACCCCTTAGCACGTAAAGGAATATTATTTGGGGGTCCAGCCATGGAGAAGAGTTTAGACACTAGGATAAGAGAAGGAACACACCCATTATAAAGAAATCACATTAGGATTCTCTTTTTAAGCTGTTCCTTAAAACACTAGTGCTTAGGAAATCTATTGGAGGCAGAAGCAGTCAAGGGTAGCCTAGGGTTAGCGTTAGGCTTAGGGTTAGGCTTAGGGTACGGCTTAGGGTACGGGTTCGGGGAGGGCTTCGGGTACGGCGTAGAGTATGTGTTAGGGTTAGGTTTAGGTTAGTGTTAGGGTTAGGGCTCGGTTTAGGGTACGGGTTAGGATTAGGGTACGTGTTAGGGTTAGGGTAGGGGTTAGGGTTAGGGTACGCGTTAGGGTTAGGGTAGTTATTAAACCTATCCCACTCTCTAGATACCCCTTAGCCCGTAAAGTAATATTATTTGGGGGTCCAGCCATGGAGAAGAGTTTAGACACTAAGATAATATAAGGAACACACACATTATAAAGAAATCACATTAGGATTCTCTTTTTAAGCTGTTCCTTAAAACACTAGTGCTTAGGAAATCTATTGGAGGCAGAAGCAGTCAAGGGTAGCCTAGGGTTAGGGTTAGGCTTAGGGTTAGGCTTAGGGTACGGCTTAGGGTACGGGTTCGGGGAGGGCTTAGGGTACGGCGTAGGGTATGGGTTAGGGTTAGGGTTAGGGTTACTGTTAGGGTTAGGGCTCGATTTAGGGTACGGGTTAGGATTATGGCACGTGTTAGGGTTAGTGTAGCGGTTAGGGTTAGGGTACGTGTTAGGGTTAGGGTAGTTATTAAACCTCTCCCACTCTGTAGATACCCCTTAGCACGTAAAGGAATATTATTTGGGGGTCCAGCCATGGAGAAGAGTTTAGACACTAAGATAATATAAGGAACACACACATTACAAAGAAATCACATTAGGATTCTCTTTTTAAGCTGTTCCTTAAAACACTAGTGCTTAGGAAATGTATTGGAGGCAGAATCAGTCAACGGTAGCCTAGGATTAGGGTTAGGCTTAGGGTTAGGCTTAGGGTTAGTCTTAGGGTACGGGTTCGGGGAGGGCTTCGTGTACGGCGTAGTGTATGGGTTAGGGTTAGGGTTAGGGTTAGTGTTAGGTTTAGGGCTCGGTTTAGGTTATTTGTTAGGATTAGGGTACGTGTTAGGGTTAGGGTAGAGGTTGGGTTAGGGTAGGCGTTAGGGTTAGTGTAGTTATTAAACCTATCCCACTCTCTAGATTCCCCTTAGCACGTAAAGGAATATTATTTGGAGGTCCAGCCGTAGAGAAGAGTTTAGACACTAGGATAAGATAAGGAACACACCCATTATAAAGAAATCACATTAGGATTCTCTTTTTAAGCTGTTCCTTAAAACACTAGTGCTTAGGAAATCTATTGGAGGCAGAAGCAGTCAAGGGTAGCCTAGGGTTAGGGTTAGGCTTACGGTTAGGCTTAGGGTACGGCTTAGGGTACGGGTTCGGTGAGGGCTTCGGGTACGGCGTAGGGTATGGGTTAGGGTAAGGGTTAGTGTTAGGGTTAGGGCTCGGTTTAGGGTACGGGTTAGGGTTAGGGTACGAGTTAGGGTTATGGTAGGGGTTAGGCTTAGGGTATGCGTTAGGGTTAGGGTAGTTATTAAACCTATCCCACTCTCTAGATATCCCTTAGCACGTAAAGCAATATTATTTGGGGGTCCAGCCATGGAGAAGAGTTTAGACACTAGGATAAGATAAGGAACACACCCATTATAAAGATATCACATTAGGATTCTCTTTTTAAGCTGTTCCTTAAAACACTAGTGCTTAAGAAATCTATTGGAGGCAGAAGCAGTCAAGGGTAGCCTAGGGTTAGGGTTAGGCTTAGGGTTAGGCTTAGGGTATGGCTTAGGGTATGGGTTCGGGGAGGGCTTCGGGTACGGCGTAGGGTATGGGTTAGGGTTAAGGTTAGGGTTAGTGTTAGGGTTAGGGCTCGGTTTAGGGTACGGGTTAGGATTAGGGTACGTTTTAGGGTTAGGGTAGGGGTTAGGGTTAGGGTACGCGTTAGGGTTAGGGTAGTTATTAAACCTATCCGACTCTCTAGATACCCCTTAGCACGTAAAGGAATATTATTTGGGGGTCCAGCCATGGAGAAGAGTTTAGACACTAGGATAAGAGAAGGAACACACCCATTATAAAGAAATCACATTAGGATTCTCTTTTTAAGCTGTTCCTTAAAACACTAGTGCTTAGGAAATCTATTGGAGGCAGAAGCAGTCAAGGGTAGCCTAGGGTTAGCGTTAGGCTTAGGGTTAGGCTTAGGGTACGGCTTAGGGTACGGGTTCGGGGAGGGCTTCGGGTACGGCGTAGGGTATGTGTTAGGGTTAGGTTTAGGTTAGTGTTAGGGTTAGGGCTCGGTTTAGGGTACGGGTTAGGATTAGGGTACGTGTTAGGGTTAGGGTAGGGGTTAGGGTTAGGGTACGCGTTAGGGTTAGGGTAGTTATTAAACCTATCCCACTCTCTAGATACCCCTTAGCCCGTAAAGTAATATTATTTGGGGGTCCAGCCATGGAGAAGAGTTTAGACACTAAGATAATATAAGGAACACACACATTATAAAGAAATCACATTAGGATTCTCTTTTTAAGCTGTTCCTTAAAACACTAGTGCTTAGGAAATCTATTGGAGGCAGAAGCAGTCAAGGGTAGCCTAGGGTTAGGGTTAGGCTTAGGGTTAGGCTTAGGGTACGGCTTAGGGTACGGGTTCGGGGAGGGCTTAGGGTACGGCGTAGGGTATGGGTTAGGGTTAGGGTTAGGGTTACTGTTAGGGTTAGGGCTCGGTTTAGGGTACGGGTTAGAATTATGGCACGTGTTAGGGTTAGTGTAGCGGTTAGGGTTAGGGTACGTGTTAGGGTTAGGGTAGTTATTAAACCTCTCCCACTCTGTAGATACCCCTTAGCACGTAAAGGAATATTATTTGGGGGTCCAGCCATGGAGAAGAGTTTAGACACTAAGATAATATAAGGAACACACACATTACAAATAAATCACATTAGGATTCTCTTTTTAAGCTGTTCCTTAAAACACTAGTGCTTAGGAAATGTATTGGAGGCAGAATCAGTCAACGGTAGCCTAGGATTAGGGTTAGGCTTAGGGTTAGGCATAGGGTTAGTCTTAGGGTACGGGTTCGGGGAGGGCTTCGTGTACGGCGTAGTGTATGGGTTAGGGTTAGGGTTAGGGTTAGTGTTAGGTTTAGGGCTCGGTTTAGGTTATTTGTTAGGATTAGGGTACGTGTTAGGGTTAGGGTAGAGGTTGGGTTAGGGTAGGCGTTAGGGTTAGTGTAGTTATTAAACCTATCCCACTCTCTAGATTCCCCTTAGCACGTAAAGGAATATTATTTGGAGGTCCAGCCGTAGAGAAGAGTTTAGACACTAGGATAAGATAAGGAACACACCCATTAAAAAGAAATCACATTAGGATTCTCTTTTTAAGCTGTTCCTTAAAACACTAGTGCTTAGGAAATCTATTGGAGGCAGAAGCAGTCAAGGGTAGCCTAGGGTTAGGGTTAGGCTTACGGTTAGGCTTAGGGTACGGCTTAGGGTACGGGTTCGGTGAGGGCTTCGGGTACGGCGTAGGGTATGGGTTAGGGTAAGGGTTAGGGTTAGGGTTACGGCTCGGTTTAGGGTACGGGTTAGGGTTAGGGTACGAGTTAGGGTTATGGTAGTGGTTAGGCTTAGGGTATGCGTTAGGGTTAGGGTAGTTATTAAACCTATCCCACTCTCTAGATATCCCTTAGCACGTAAAGCAATATTATTTGGGGGTCCAGCCATGGAGAAGAGTTTAGACACTAGGATAAGATAAGGAACACACCCATTAGAAAGAAATCACATTAGGATTATCTTTTTAACCTGTTCCTTAAAACACTAGTGCTTAGGAAATCTATTGGAGGCAGAAGCAGTCAAGGGTAGCCTACGGTTAGGGTTAGGCTTAGGGTTAGGCTTAGGGTACGGCTTAGGGTACGGGTTCGGGGAGGGCTTCGGGTACGGCGTAGGGTATGGGTTAGGGTTAGGGTTAGGTTTAGTGTTAGGGTTAGGGCTCGGTTTAGGGTACGGGTTAGGATTAGGGTACGTGTTAGGGTTAGGGTAGGGGTTAGGGTTACGGTACGCGTTAGGGTTACGGTAGTGATTAAACCTATCCCACTCTCTAGATACCCCTTAGCACGTAAAGGAATATTATTTGGGGGTCCAGGCATGGAGAAGAGTTTAGACACTAGGATAAGATAAGGAACACACCCATTATAAAGATATCACATTAGGATTCTCTTTTTAAGCTGTTCCTTAAAACACTAGTGCTTAAGAAATCTATTGGAGGCAGAAGCAGTCAAGGGTAGCCTAGGGTTAGGGTTAGGCTTAGGGTTAGGCTTAGGGTATGGCTTAGGGTATGGGTTCGGGGAGGGCTTCGGGTACGGCGTAGGGTATGGGTTAGGGTTAGGGTTAGGGTTAGTGTTAGGGTTACGGCTCGGTTTAGGGTACGGGTTAGGATTAGGGTACGTGTTAGGGTTAGGGTAGGGGTTAGGGTTATGGTACGCGTTAGGGTTAGGGTACTGATTAAACCTATCCCACTCTCTAGATACCCCTTAGCACGTAAAAGAATATTATTTGGGGGTCCAGCCATGGAGAAGAGTTTACACACTAGGATTAGATACGGAACACACCCATTATAAAGAAATCACATTAGGATTCTCTTTTTAAGCTGTTCCTTAAAACACTAGTGCTTAGGAAATCTATTGGAGGCAGAAGCAGTCAAGGGTAGCCTAGGGTTAGGGTTAGGCTTAGGGTACGGCTTAGGGTACGGCTTAGGGTACGGGTTCGGGGAGGGCTTCGGGTACGGCGTAGGGTATGGGTTAGGGTTAGGGTTAGGTTAGTGTTAGGGTTAGGGCTCCGTTTAGGGTACGGGTTAGGATTAGGGTACGTGTTAGGGTTAGTGTAGGGGTTAGGGTTAGGGTACGCGTTAGGGTTAGGGTAGTTATTAAACCTATCCCACTCTCTAGATACCCCTTAGCACGTAAAGGAATATTATTTGGGGGTCCAGCCATGGAGAAGAGTTTAGACACTAAGATAATATAAGGATCACACACATTATAAAGAAATCACATTAGGATTCTCTTTTTAAGCTGTTCCTTAAAACACTAGTGCTTAGGATATCTATTGGAGGCAGAAGCAGTCAAGGGTACCCTAGGGTTAGGGTTAGGCTTAGGGTTAGGCTTAGGGTACGGCTTAGGGTACGGGTTCGGGGAGGGCTTCGGGTACGGCGTAGGGTAAGGGTTAGGGTTAGGGTTAGGGTTAGTGTTAGGGTTAGGGCTCGGTTTAGGGTACGGGTTAGGATTAGGGTACGTGTTAGGGTTAGGGTAGGGGTTAGGGTTAGGGTACGCGTTAGGGTTAGGGTAGTGATTAAACCTATCCCACTCTCTAGATACCCCTTAGCACGTAAAGGAATATTATTTGGGGGTCCAGCCATGGAGAAGAGTTTAGACACTAGGATAAGATAAGGAACACACCCATTATAAAGAAATCACATTAGGATTCTCTTTTTAAGCTGTTCCTTAAAACACTAGTGCTTAGGAAATCTATTGGAGGCAGAAGCAGTCAAGGGTAGCCTAGGGTTAGGGTTAGGCTTAGGGTTAGGCTTAGGGTACGGCTTAGGGTACGGGTTCGGGGAGGGCTTCGGGTACGGCGTAGGGTATGGGTTAGGGTTAAGGTTAGGGTTAGTGTTAGGGTTAGGGCTCGGTTTAGGGTACGGGTTAGGATTAGGGTACGTTTTAGGGTTAGGGCAGGGGTTAGGGTTAGGGTACGCGTTAGGGTTAGGGTAGTTATTAAACCTATCCGACTCTCTAGATACCCCTTAGCACGTAAAGGAATATTATTTGGGGGTCCAGCCATGGAGAAGAGTTTAGACACTAGGATAAGAGAAGGAACACACCCATTATAAAGAAATCACATTAGGATTCTCTTTTTAAGCTGTTCCTTAAAACACTAGTGCTTAGGAAATCTATTGGAGGCAGAAGCAGTCAAGGGTAGCCTAGGGTTAGCGTTAGGCTTAGGGTTAGGCTTAGGGTACGGCTTAGGGTACGGGTTCGGGGAGGGCTTCGGGTACGGCGTAGGGTATGTGTTAGGGTTAGGGTTAGGTTAGTGTTAGGGTTAGGGCTCGGTTTAGGGTACGGGTTAGGATTAGGGTACGTGTTAGGGTTAGGGTAGGGGTTAGGGTTAGGGTACGCGTTAGGGTTAGGGTAGTTATTAAACCTATCCCACTCTCTAGATACCCCTTAGCCCGTAAAGTAATATTATTTGGGGGTCCAGCCATGGAGAAGAGTTTAGACACTAAGATAATATAAGGAACACACACATTATAAAGAAATCACATTAGGATTCTCTTTTTAAGCTGTTCCTTAAAACACTAGTGCTTAGGAAATCTATTGGAGGCAGAAGCAGTCAAGGGTAGCCTAGGGTTAGGGTTAGGCTTAGGGTTAGGCTTAGGGTACGGCTTAGGGTACGGGTTCGGGGAGGGCTTAGGGTACGGCGTAGGGTATGGGTTAGGGTTAGGGTTAGGGTTACTGTTAGGGTTAGGGCTCGGTTTAGGGTACGGGTTAGGATTATGGCACGTGTTAGGGTTAGTGTAGCGGTTAGGGTTAGGGTACGTGTTAGGGTTAGGGTAGTTATTAAACCTCTCCCACTCTGTAGATACCCCTTAGCACGTAAAGGAATATTATTTGGGGGTCCAGCCATGGAGAAGAGTTTAGACACTAAGATAATATAAGGAACACACACATTACAAAGAAATCACATTAGGATTCTCTTTTTAAGCTGTTCCTTAAAACACTAGTGCTTAGGAAATGTATTGGAGGCAGAATCAGTCAACGGTAGCCTAGGATTAGGGTTAGGCTTAGGGTTAGGCTTAGGGTTAGGCTTAGGGTACGGGTTCGGGGAGGGCTTCGTGTACGGCGTAGTGTATGGGTTAGGGTTAGGGTTAGGGTTAGTGTTAGGTTTAGGGCTCGGTTTAGGGTACGGGTTAGGATTAGGGTACGCGTTAGGGTTATGGTAGGGGTTAGGGTTAGGGTACGCGTTAGGGTTAGGGTAGTTATTAAACGTATCCCACTCTCTAGATATCCCTTAGTACGTAAAGGAATATTATTTGGGGTTCCAGCCATGGAGAAGAGTTTAGACACTAGGATAAGATAAGGAACACACCCATTATAAAGAAATCACATTAGGATTCTCTTTTTAAGCTGTTCCTTAAAACACTAGTGCTTAGGAAATCTATTGGAGGCAGAAGAAGTCAAGGGTAGCCTAGGGTTAGGGTTAGGCTTAGGGTACGGCTTAGGGTACGGCTTAGGGTACGGGTTCGGGGAGGGCTTCGGGTACGGCGTAGGGTATGGGTTAGGGTTAGGGTTAGGTTAGTGTTAGGGTTAGGGCTCCGTTTAGGGTACGGTTTAGGATTAGGGTACGTGTTAGGGTTAGGGTAGGGGTTAGGGTTAGGGTACGCGTTAGGGTTAGGGTAGTTATTAAACCTATCCCACTCTCTAGATACCCCTTAGCACGTAAAGGAATATTATTTGGGGGTCCAGCCATGGAGAAGAGTTTAGACACTAAGATAATATAAGGATCACACACATTATAAAGAAATCACATTAGGATTCTCTTTTTAAGCTGTTCCTTAAAACACTAGTGCTTAGGATATCTATTGGAGGCAGAAGAAGTCAAGGGTAGCCTAGGCTTAGGGTTAGGCTTAGGGTTAGGCTTAGGGTACGGCTTAGGGTACGGGTTCGGGGAGGGCTTCGGGTACGGCGTAGGGTATGGGTTAGGGTTAGGGTTAGGGTTAGTGTTAGGGTTAGGGCTCGGTTTAGGGTACGGGTTAGGATTAGGGTACGCGTTAGGGTTATGGTAGGGGTTAGGGTTAGGGTACGCGTTAGGGTTAGGGTAGTTATTAAACCTATCCCACTCTCTAGATATCCCTTAGTACGTAAAGGAATATTATTTGGGGTTCCAGCCATGGAGAAGAGTTTAGACACTAGGATAAGATAAGGAACACACCCATTATAAAGAAATCACATTAGGATTCTCTTTTTAAGCTGTTCCTTAAAACACTAGTGCTTAGGAAATCTATTGGAGGCAGAAGCAGTCAAGGGTAGCCTAGGGTTAGGGTTAGGCTTAGGGTACGGCTTAGGGTACGGCTTAGGGTACGGGTTCGGGGAGGGCTTCGTGTACGGCGTAGGGTATGGGTTAGGGTTAGGGTTAGGTTAGTGTTAGGGTTAGGGCTCGGTTTAGGGTACGGGTTAGGATTAGGGTACGTGTTAGGGTTAGGGTAGGGGTTAGGGTTAGGGTACGCGTTAGGGTTAGGATAGTGATTAAACCTATCCCACTCTCTAGATACCCCTTAGCACGTAAAGGAATATTATTTGGGGGTCCAGCCATGGAGAAGAGTTTAGACACTAGGATTAGATAAGGAACACACACATTATAAAGAAATCACATTAGGATTCTCTTTTTAAGCTGTTCGTTAAAACACTAGTGCTTAGGAAATCTATTGGAGGCAGAAGCAATCAAGGGTAGCCTAGGGTTAGGGTTAGGCTTAGGGTTAGGCTTAGGGTACGGCTTAGGGTACGGGTTCGGGGAGGGCTTCGGGTACGGCGTAGGGTATGGGTTAGGGTTAAGGTTAGGGTTAGTGTTAGGGTTAGGGCTCGGTTTAGGGTACGGGTTAGGATTAGGGTACGTTTTAGGGTTAGGGTAGGGGTTAGGGTTAGGGTACGCGTTAGGGTTAGGGTAGTTATTAAACCTATCCGACTCTCTAGATACCCCTTAGCACGTAAAGGAATATTATTTGGGGGTCCAGCCATGGAGAAGAGTTTAGACACTAGGATAAGAGAAGGAACACACGCATTATAAAGAAATCACATTAGGATTCTCTTTTTAAGCTGTTCCTTAAAACACTAGTGCTTAGGAAATCTATTGGAGGCAGAAGCAGTCAAGGGTAGCCTAGGGTTAGCGTTAGGCTTAGGGTTAGGCTTAGGGTACGGCTTAGGGTACGGGTTCGGGGAGGGCTTCGGGTACGGCGTAGGGTATGTGTTAGGGTTAGGGTTAGGTTAGTGTTAGGGTTAGGGCTCGGTTTAGGGTACGGGTTAGGATTAGGGTACGTGTTAGGGTTAGGGTAGGGGTTAGGGTTAGGGTACGCGTTAGGGTTAGGGTAGTTATTAAACCTATCCCACTCTCTAGATACCCCTTAGCCCGTAAAGTAATATTATTTGGGGGTCCAGCCATGGAGAAGAGTTTAGACACTAAGATAATATAAGGAACACACACATTATAAAGAAATCACATTAGGATTCTCTTTTTAAGCTGTTCCTTAAAACACTAGTGCTTAGGAAATCTATTGGAGGCAGAAGCAGTCAAGGGTAGCCTAGGGTTAGGGTTAGGCTTAGGGTTAGGCTTAGGGTACGGCTTAGGGTACGGGTTCGGGGAGGGCTTAGGGTACGGCGTAGGGTATGGGTTAGGGTTAGGGTTAGGGTTACTGTTAGGGTTAGGGCTCGGTTTAGGGTACGGGTTAGGATTATGGCACGTGTTAGGGTTAGTGTAGCGGTTAGGGTTAGGGTACGTGTTAGGGTTAGGGTAGTTATTAAACCTCTCCCACTCTGTAGATACCCCTTAGCACGTAAAGGAATATTATTTGGGGGTCCAGCCATGGAGAAGAGTTTAGACACTAAGATAATATAAGGAACACACACATTACAAAGAAATCACATTAGGATTCTCTTTTTAAGCTGTTCCTTAAAACACTAGTGCTTAGGAAATGTATTGGAGGCAGAATCAGTCAACGGTAGCCTAGGATTAGGGTTAGGCTTAGGGTTAGGCTTAGGGTTAGGCTTAGGGTACGGGTTCGGGGAGGGCTTCGTGTACGGCGTAGTGTATGGGTTAGGGTTAGGGTTAGGGTTAGTGTTAGGTTTAGGGCTCGGTTTAGGTTATTTGTTAGGATTAGGGTACGTGTTAGGGTTAGGGTAGGGGTTGGGTTAGGGTAGGCGTTAGGGTTAGTGTAGTTATTAAACCTATCCCACTCTCTAGATTCCCCTTAGCACGTAAAGGAATATTATTTGGAGGTCCAGCCGTAGAGAAGAGTTTAGACACTAGGATAAGATAAGGAACACACCCATTATAAAGAAATCACATTAGGATTCTCTTTTTAAGCTGTTCCTTAAAACACTAGTGCTTAGGAAATCTATTGGAGGCAGAAGCAGTCAAGGGTAGCCTAGGGGTAGGGTTAGGCTTAGGGTTAGGCTTAGGGTACGGCTTACGGTACGGGTTCGGGGAGGGCTTCGTGTACGGTGTAGGGTATGGGTTAGGGTTAGGGTTAGGGTTAGTGTTAGGGTTAGGGCTCGGTTTAGGGTACGGGTTACGATTAGGGTACGTGTTAGGTTTAGGGTATGGGTTAGGGTTAGGGTACGCGTTATGGTTAGGGTAGTTATTATACCTATCCCACTCTCTAGATACCCCTTAGCACGTAAAGGAATATTATTTGGGGGTCCAGACGTAGAGAAGAGTTTAGACACTAGGATAAGATAAGGAACACACCCATTATAAAGAAATCACTTTAGGATTCTCTTTTTAAGCTGTTCCTTAAAACACTAGTGCTTAGGAAATCTATTGGAGGCAGAAGCAGTCAAGGGTAGCCTACGGTTAGGGTTAGGCTTAGGGTTAGGCTTAGGGTACGGCTTAGGGTACGGGTTCGGGGAGGGCTTCGGGTACGGCGTAGTGTATGGGTTAGGGTTTTAGTTAGGGTTAGTGTTAGGGTTAGGGCTCGGTTTAGGGTACGGGTTAGGGTTAGGGTACGTGTTAGGGTTAGGGTAGGGGTTAGGGTTACGGTACGCGTTAGGGTTAGGGTAGTGATTAAACCTATCCCACTCTCTAGATATCCCTTAGTACGTAAAGGAATATTATTTGGGGTTCCAGCCATGGAGAAGAGTTTAGACACTAGGATAAGATAAGGAACACACCCATTATAAAGAAATCACATTAGGATTCACTTTTTAAGCTGTTCCTTAAAACACTAGTGCTTAGGAAATCTATTGGAGGCAGAAGCAGTCAAGGGTAGCCTAGGGTTAGGGTTAGGCTTAGGGTACGGCTTAGGGTATGGCTTAGGGTACGGGTTCGGGGAGGGCTTCGGGTACGGCGTAGGGTATGGGTTAGGGTTAGGGTTAGGTTAGTGTTAGGGTTAGGGCTCGGTTTAGGGTACGGATTAGGATTAGGGTACGTGTTAGGGTTAGGGTAGGGGTTAGGGTTAGGGTACGCGTTAGGGTTAGGATAGTGATTAAACCTATCCCACTCTCTAGATACCCCTTAGCACGTAAAGGAATATTATTTGGGGGTCCAGCCATGGAGAAGAGTTTAGACACTAGGATTAGATAAGGAACACACACATTATAAAGAAATCACATTAGGATTCTCTTTTTAAGCTGTTCCTTAAAACACTAGTGCTTAGGAAATCTATTGGAGGCAGAAGCAGTCAAGGGTAGCCTAGGGTTAGGGTTAGGCTTAGGGTTAGGCTTAGGGTACGGCTTAGGGTACGGGTTCGGGGAGGGCTTCGGGTACGGCGTAGGGTATGGGTTAGGGTTAAGGTTAGGGTTAGTGTTAGGGTTAGGGCTCGGTTTAGGGTACGGGTTAGGATTAGGGTACGTTTTAGGGTTAGGGTAGGGGTTAGGGTTAGGGTACGCGTTAGTGTTAGGGTAGTTATTAAACCTATCCGACTCTCTAGATACCCCTTAGCACGTAAAGGAATATTATTTGGGGGTCCAGCCATGGAGAAGAGTTTAGACACTAGGATAAGAGAAGGAACACACGCATTATAAAGAAATCACATTAGGATTCTCTTTTTAAGCTGTTCCTTAAAACACTAGTGCTTAGGAAATCTATTGGAGGCAGAAGCAGTCAAGGGTAGCCTAGGGTTAGCGTTAGGCTTAGGGTTAGGCTTAGGGTACGGCTTAGGGTACGGGTTCGGGGAGGGCTTCGGGTACGGCGTAGGGTATGTGTTAGGGTTAGGGTTAGGTTAGTGTTAGGGTTAGGGCTCGGTTTAGGGTACGGGTTAGGATTAGGGTACGTGTTAGGGTTAGGGTAGGGGTTAGGGTTAGGGTACGCGTTAGGGTTAGGGTAGTTATTAAACCTATCCCACTCTCTAGATACCCCTTAGCCCGTAAAGTAATATTATTTGGGGGTCCAGCCATGGAGAAGAGTTTAGACACTAAGATAATATAAGGAACACACACATTATAAAGAAATCACATTAGGATTCTCTTTTTAAGCTGTTCCTTAAAACACTAGTGCTTAGGAAATCTATTGGAGGCAGAAGCAGTCAAGGGTAGCCTAGGGTTAGGGTTAGGCTTAGGGTTAGGCTTAGGGTACGGCTTAGGGTACGGGTTCGGGGAGGGCTTAGGGTACGGCGTAGGGTATGGGTTAGGGTTAGGGTTAGGGTTACTGTTAGGGTTAGGGCTCGGTTTAGGGTACGGGTTAGGATTATGGCACGTGTTAGGGTTAGTGTAGCGGTTAGGGTTAGGGTACGTGTTAGGGTTTGGGTAGTTATTAAACCTCTCCCACTCTGTAGATACCCCTTAGCACGTAAAGGAATATTATTTGGGGGTCCAGCCATGGAGAAGAGTTTAGACACTAAGATAATATAAGGAACACACACATTACAAAGAAATCACATTAGGATTCTCTTTTTAAGCTGTTCCTTAAAACACTAGTGCTTAGGAAATGTATTGGAGGCAGAATCAGTCAACGGTAGCCTAGGATTAGGGTTAGGCTTAGGGTTAGGCTTAGGGTTAGGCTTAGGGTACGGGTTCGGGGAGGGCTTCGTGTACGGCGTAGTGTATGGGTTAGGGTTAGGGTTAGGGTTAGTGTTAGGTTTAGGGCTCGGTTTAGGTTATTTGTTAGGATTAGGGTACGTGTTAGGGTTAGGGTAGGGGTTGGGTTAGGGTAGGCGTTAGGGTTAGTGTAGTTATTAAACCTATCCCACTCTCTAGATTCCCCTTAGCACGTAAAGGAATATTATTTGGAGGTCCAGCTGTAGAGAAGAGTTTAGACACTAGGATAAGATAAGGAACACACCCATTATAAAGAAATCACATTAGGATTCTCTTTTTAAGCTGTTCCTTAAAACACTAGTGCTTAGGAAATCTATTGGAGGCAGAAGCAGTCAAGGGTAGCCTAGGGTTAGGGTTAGGCTTAGGGTACGGCTTAGGGTACGGCTTAGGGTACGGGTTCGGGGAGGGCTTCGTGTACGGCGTAGGGTATGGGTTAGGGTTAGGGTTAGGTTAGTGTTAGGGTTAGGGCTCGGTTTAGGGTACGGGTTAGGATTAGGGTACGTGTTAGGGTTAGGGTAGGGGTTAGGGTTAGGGTACGCGTTAGGGTTAGGATAGTGATTAAACCTATCCCACTCTCTAGATACCCCTTAGCACGTAAAGGAATATTATTTGGGGGTCCAGCCATGGAGAAGAGTTTAGACACTAGGATTAGATAAGGAACACACACATTATAAAGAAATCACATTAGGATTCTCTTTTTAAGCTGTTCCTTAAAACACTAGTGCTTAGGAAATCTATTGGAGGCAGAAGCAATCAAGGGTAGCCTAGGGTTAGGGTTAGGCTTAGGGTTAGGCTTAGGGTACGGCTTAGGGTACGGGTTCGGGGAGGGCTTCGGGTACGGCGTAGGGTATGGGTTAGGGTTAAGGTTAGGGTTAGTGTTAGGGTTAGGGCTCGGTTTAGGGTACGGGTTAGGATTAGGGTACGTTTTAGGGTTAGGGTAGGGGTTAGGGTTAGGGTACGCGTTAGGGTTAGGGTAGTTATTAAACCTATCCGACTCTCTAGATACCCCTTAGCACGTAAAGGAATATTATTTGGGGGTCCAGCCATGGAGAAGAGTTTAGACACTAGGATAAGAGAAGGAACACACGCATTATAAAGAAATCACATTAGGATTCTCTTTTTAAGCTGTTCCTTAAAACACTAGTGCTTAGGAAATCTATTGGAGGCAGAAGCAGTCAAGGGTAGCCTAGGGTTAGCGTTAGGCTTAGGGTTAGGCTTAGGGTACGGCTTAGGGTACGGGTTCGGGGAGGGCTTCGGGTACGGCGTAGGGTATGTGTTAGGGTTAGGGTTAGGTTAGTGTTAGGGTTAGGGCTCGGTTTAGGGTACGGGTTAGGATTAGGGTACGTGTTAGGGTTAGGGTAGGGGTTAGGGTTAGGGTACGCGTTAGGGTTAGGGTAGTTATTAAACCTATCCCACTCTCTAGATACCCCTTAGCCCGTAAAGTAATATTATTTGGGGGTCCAGCCATGGAGAAGAGTTTAGACACTAAGATAATATAAGGAACACACACATTATAAAGAAATCACATTAGGATTCTCTTTTTAAGCTGTTCCTTAAAACACTAGTGCTTAGGAAATCTATTGGAGGCAGAAGCAGTCAAGGGTAGCCTAGGGTTAGGGTTAGGCTTAGGGTTAGGCTTAGGGTACGGCTTAGGGTACGGGTTCGGGGAGGGCTTAGGGTACGGCGTAGGGTATGGGTTAGGGTTAGGGTTAGGGTTACTGTTAGGGTTAGGGCTCGGTTTAGGGTACGGGTTAGGATTATGGCACGTGTTAGGGTTAGTGTAGCGGTTAGGGTTAGGGTACGTGTTAGGGTTAGGGTAGTTATTAAACCTCTCCCACTCTGTAGATACCCCTTAGCACGTAAAGGAATATTATTTGGGGGTCCAGCCATGGAGAAGAGTTTAGACACTAAGATAATATAAGGAACACACACATTACAAAGAAATCACATTAGGATTCTCTTTTTAAGCTGTTCCTTAAAACACTAGTGCTTAGGAAATGTATTGGAGGCAGAATCAGTCAACGGTAGCCTAGGATTAGGGTTAGGCTTAGGGTTAGGCTTAGGGTTAGGCTTAGGGTACGGGTTCGGGGAGGGCTTCGTGTACGGCGTAGTGTATGGGTTAGGGTTAGGGTTAGGGTTAGTGTTAGGTTTAGGGCTCGGTTTAGGTTATTTGTTAGGATTAGGGTACGTGTTAGGGTTAGGGTAGGGGTTGGGTTAGGGTAGGCGTTAGGGTTAGTGTAGTTATTAAACCTATCCCACTCTCTAGATTCCCCTTAGCACGTAAAGGAATATTATTTGGAGGTCCAGCCGTAGAGAAGAGTTTAGACACTAGGATAAGATAAGGAACACACCCATTATAAAGAAATCACATTAGGATTCTCTTTTTAAGCTGTTCCTTAAAACACTAGTGCTTAGGAAATCTATTGGAGGCAGAAGCAGTCAAGGGTAGCCTAGGGGTAGGGTTAGGCTTAGGGTTAGGCTTAGGGTACGGCTTACGGTACGGGTTCGGGGAGGGCTTCGTGTACGGTGTAGGGTATGGGTTAGGGTTAGGGTTAGGGTTAGTGTTAGGGTTAGGGCTCGGTTTAGGGTACGGGTTACGATTAGGGTACGTGTTAGGTTTAGGGTATGGGTTAGGGTTAGGGTACGCGTTATGGTTAGGGTAGTTATTATACCTATCCCACTCTCTAGATACCCCTTAGCACGTAAAGGAATATTATTTGGGGGTCCAGACGTAGAGAAGAGTTTAGACACTAGGATAAGATAAGGAACACACCCATTATAAAGAAATCACTTTAGGATTCTCTTTTTAAGCTGTTCCTTAAAACACTAGTGCTTAGGAAATCTATTGGAGGCAGAAGCAGTCAAGGGTAGCCTACGGTTAGGGTTAGGCTTAGGGTTAGGCTTAGGGTACGGCTTAGGGTACGGGTTCGGGGAGGGCTTCGGGTACGGCGTAGTGTATGGGTTAGGGTTTTAGTTAGGGTTAGTGTTAGGGTTAGGGCTCGGTTTAGGGTACGGGTTAGGGTTAGGGTACGTGTTAGGGTTAGGGTAGGGGTTAGGGTTACGGTACGCGTTAGGGTTAGGGTAGTGATTAAACCTATCCCACTCTCTAGATATCCCTTAGTACGTAAAGGAATATTATTTGGGGTTCCAGCCATGGAGAAGAGTTTAGACACTAGGATAAGATAAGGAACACACCCATTATAAAGAAATCACATTAGGATTCACTTTTTAAGCTGTTCCTTAAAACACTAGTGCTTAGGAAATCTATTGGAGGCAGAAGCAGTCAAGGGTAGCCTAGGGTTAGGGTTAGGCTTAGGGTACGGCTTAGGGTATGGCTTAGGGTACGGGTTCGGGGAGGGCTTCGGGTACGGCGTAGGGTATGGGTTAGGGTTAGGGTTAGGTTAGTGTTAGGGTTAGGGCTCGGTTTAGGGTACGGATTAGGATTAGGGTACGTGTTAGGGTTAGGGTAGGGGTTAGGGTTAGGGTACGCGTTAGGGTTAGGATAGTGATTAAACCTATCCCACTCTCTAGATACCCCTTAGCACGTAAAGGAATATTATTTGGGGGTCCAGCCATGGAGAAGAGTTTAGACACTAGGATTAGATAAGGAACACACACAGTATAAAGAAATCACATTAGGATTCTCTTTTTAAGCTGTTCCTTAAAACACTAGTGCTTAGGAAATCTATTGGAGGCAGAAGCAGTCAAGGGTAGCCTAGGGTTAGGGTTAGGCTTAGGGTTAGGCTTAGGGTACGGCTTAGGGTACGGGTTCGGGGAGGGCTTCGGGTACGGCGTAGGGTATGGGTTAGGGTTAAGGTTAGGGTTAGTGTTAGGGTTAGGGCTCGGTTTAGGGTACGGGTTAGGATTAGGGTACGTTTTAGGGTTAGGGTAGGGGTTAGGGTTAGGGTACGCGTTAGGGTTAGGGTAGTTATTAAACCTATCCGACTCTCTAGATACCCCTTAGCACGTAAAGGAATATTATTTGGGGGTCCAGCCATGGAGAAGAGTTTAGACACTAGGATAAGAGAAGGAACACACGCATTATAAAGAAATCACATTAGGATTCTCTTTTTAAGCTGTTCCTTAAAACACTAGTGCTTAGGAAATCTATTGGAGGCAGAAGCAGTCAAGGGTAGCCTAGGGTTAGCGTTAGGCTTAGGGTTAGGCTTAGGGTACGGCTTAGGGTACGGGTTCGGGGAGGGCTTCGGGTACGGCGTAGGGTATGTGTTAGGGTTAGGGTTAGGTTAGTGTTAGGGTTAGGGCTCGGTTTAGGGTACGGGTTAGGATTAGGGTACGTGTTAGGGTTAGGGTAGGGGTTAGGGTTAGGGTACGCGTTAGGGTTAGGGTAGTTATTAAACCTATCCCACTCTCTAGATACCCCTTAGCCCGTAAAGTAATATTATTTGGGGGTCCAGCCATGGAGAAGAGTTTAGACACTAAGATAATATAAGGAACACACACATTATAAAGAAATCACATTAGGATTCTCTTTTTAAGCTGTTCCTTAAAACACTAGTGCTTAGGAAATCTATTGGAGGCAGAAGCAGTCAAGGGTAGCCTAGGGTTAGGGTTAGGCTTAGGGTTAGGCTTAGGGTACGGCTTAGGGTACGGGTTCGGGGAGGGCTTAGGGTACGGCGTAGGGTATGGGTTAGGGTTAGGGTTAGGGTTACTGTTAGGGTTAGGGCTCGGTTTAGGGTACGGGTTAGGATTATGGCACGTGTTAGGGTTAGTGTAGCGGTTAGGGTTAGGGTACGTGTTAGGGTTAGGGTAGTTATTAAACCTCTCCCACTCTGTAGATACCCCTTAGCACGTAAAGGAATATTATTTGGGGGTCCAGCCATGGAGAAGAGTTTAGACACTAAGATAATATAAGGAACACACACATTACAAAGAAATCACATTAGGATTCTCTTTTTAAGCTGTTCCTTAAAACACTAGTGCTTAGGAAATGTATTGGAGGCAGAATCAGTCAACGGTAGCCTAGGATTAGGGTTAGGCTTAGGGTTAGGCTTAGGGTTAGGCTTAGGGTACGGGTTCGGGGAGGGCTTCGTGTACGGCGTAGTGTATGGGTTAGGGTTAGGGTTAGGGTTAGTGTTAGGTTTAGGGCTCGGTTTAGGTTATTTGTTAGGATTAGGGTACGTGTTAGGGTTAGGGTAGGGGTTGGGTTAGGGTAGGCGTTAGGGTTAGTGTAGTTATTAAACCTATCCCACTCTCTAGATTCCCCTTAGCACGTAAAGGAATATTATTTGGAGGTCCAGCCGTAGAGAAGAGTTTAGACACTAGGATAAGATAAGGAACACACCCATTATAAAGAAATCACATTAGGATTCTCTTTTTAAGCTGTTCCTTAAAACACTAGTGCTTAGGAAATCTATTGGAGGCAGAAGCAGTCAAGGGTAGCCTAGGGGTAGGGTTAGGCTTAGGGTTAGGCTTAGGGTACGGCTTACGGTACGGGTTCGGGGAGGGCTTCGTGTACGGTGTAGGGTATGGGTTAGGGTTAGGGTTAGGGTTAGTGTTAGGGTTAGGGCTCGGTTTAGGGTACGGGTTACGATTAGGGTACGTGTTAGGTTTAGGGTATGGGTTAGGGTTAGGGTACGCGTTATGGTTAGGGTAGTTATTATACCTATCCCACTCTCTAGATACCCCTTAGCACGTAAAGGAATATTATTTGGGGGTCCAGACGTAGAGAAGAGTTTAGACACTAGGATAAGATAAGGAACACACCCATTATAAAGAAATCAGTTTAGGATTCTCTTTTTAAGCTGTTCCTTAAAACACTAGTGCTTAGGAAATCTATTGGAGGCAGAAGCAGTCAAGGGTAGCCTACGGTTAGGGTTAGGCTTAGGGTTAGGCTTAGGGTACGGCTTAGGGTACGGGTTCGGGGAGGGCTTCGGGTACGGCGTAGTGTATGGGTTAGGGTTTTAGTTAGGGTTAGTGTTAGGGTTAGGGCTCGGTTTAGGGTACGGGTTAGGGTTAGGGTACGTGTTAGGGTTAGGGTAGGGGTTAGGGTTACGGTACGCGTTAGGGTTAGGGTAGTGATTAAACCTATCCCACTCTCTAGATATCCCTTAGTACGTAAAGGAATATTATTTGGGGTTCCAGCCATGGAGAAGAGTTTAGACACTAGGATAAGATAAGGAACACACCCATTATAAAGAAATCACATTAGGATTCTCTTTTTAAGCTGTTCCTTAAAACACTAGTGCTTAGGAAATCTATTGGAGGCAGAAGCAGTCAAGGGTAGCCTAGGGTTAGGGTTAGGCTTAGGGTACGGCTTAGGGTATGGCTTAGGGTACGGGTTCGGGGAGGGCTTCGGGTACGGCGTAGGGTATGGGTTAGGGTTAGGGTTAGGTTAGTGTTAGGGTTAGGGCTCGGTTTAGGGTACGGATTAGGATTAGGGTACGTGTTAGGGTTAGGGTAGGGGTTAGGGTTAGGGTACGCGTTAGGGTTAGGATAGTGATTAAACCTATCCCACTCTCTAGATACCCCTTAGCACGTAAAGGAATATTATTTGGGGGTCCAGCCATGGAGAAGAGTTTAGACACTAGGATTAGATAAGGAACACACACATTATAAAGAAATCACATTAGGATTCTCTTTTTAAGCTGTTCCTTAAAACACTAGTGCTTAGGAAATCTATTGGAGGCAGAAGCAGTCAAGGGTAGCCTAGGGTTAGGGTTAGGCTTAGGGTTAGGCTTAGGGTACGGCTTAGGGTACGGGTTCGGGGAGGGCTTCGGGTACGGCGTAGGGTATGGGTTAGGGTTAAGGTTAGGGTTAGTGTTAGGGTTAGGGCTCGGTTTAGGGTACGGGTTAGGATTAGGGTACGTTTTAGGGTTAGGGTAGGGGTTAGGGTTAGGGTACGCGTTAGGGTTAGGGTAGTTATTAAACCTATCCGACTCTCTAGATACCCCTTAGCACGTAAAGGAATATTATTTGGGGGTCCAGCCATGGAGAAGAGTTTAGACACTAGGATAAGAGAAGGAACACACGCATTATAAAGAAATCACATTAGGATTCTCTTTTTAAGCTGTTCCTTAAAACACTAGTGCTTAGGAAATCTATTGGAGGCAGAAGCAGTCAAGGGTAGCCTAGGGTTAGCGTTAGGCTTAGGGTTAGGCTTAGGGTACGGCTTAGGGTACGGGTTCGGGGAGGGCTTCGGGTACGGCGTAGGGTATGTGTTAGGGTTAGGGTTAGGTTAGTGTTAGGGTTAGGGCTCGGTTTAGGGTACGGGTTAGGATTAGGGTACGTGTTAGGGTTAGGGTAGGGGTTAGGGTTAGGGTACGCGTTAGGGTTAGGGTAGTTATTAAACCTATCCCACTCTCTAGATACCCCTTAGCCCGTAAAGTAATATTATTTGGGGGTCCAGCCATGGAGAAGAGTTTAGACACTAAGATAATATAAGGAACACACACATTATAAAGAAATCACATTAGGATTCTCTTTTTAAGCTGTTCCTTAAAACACTAGTGCTTAGGAAATCTATTGGAGGCAGAAGCAGTCAAGGGTAGCCTAGGGTTAGGGTTAGGCTTAGGGTTAGGCTTAGGGTACGGCTTAGGGTACGGGTTCGGGGAGGGCTTAGGGTACGGCGTAGGGTATGGGTTAGGGTTAGGGTTAGGGTTACTGTTAGGGTTAGGGCTCGGTTTAGGGTACGGGTTAGGATTATGGCACGTGTTAGGGTTAGTGTAGCGGTTAGGGTTAGGGTACGTGTTAGGGTTAGGGTAGTTATTAAACCTCTCCCACTCTGTAGATACCCCTTAGCACGTAAAGGAATATTATTTGGGGGTCCAGCCATGGAGAAGAGTTTAGACACTAAGATAATATAAGGAACACACACATTACAAAGAAATCACATTAGGATTCTCTTTTTAAGCTGTTCCTTAAAACACTAGTGCTTAGGAAATGTATTGGAGGCAGAATCAGTCAACGGTAGCCTAGGATTAGGGTTAGGCTTAGGGTTAGGCTTAGGGTTAGGCTTAGGGTACGGGTTCGGGGAGGGCTTCGTGTACGGCGTAGTGTATGGGTTAGGGTTAGGGTTAGGGTTAGTGTTAGGTTTAGGGCTCGGTTTAGGTTATTTGTTAGGATTAGGGTACGTGTTAGGGTTAGGGTAGGGGTTGGGTTAGGGTAGGCGTTAGGGTTAGTGTAGTTATTAAACCTATCCCACTCTCTAGATTCCCCTTAGCACGTAAAGGAATATTATTTGGAGGTCCAGCCGTAGAGAAGAGTTTAGACACTAGGATAAGATAAGGAACACACCCATTATAAAGAAATCACATTAGGATTCTCTTTTTAAGCTGTTCCTTAAAACACTAGTGCTTAGGAAATCTATTGGAGGCAGAAGCAGTCAAGGGTAGCCTAGGGGTAGGGTTAGGCTTAGGGTTAGGCTTAGGGTACGGCTTACGGTACGGGTTCGGGGAGGGCTTCGTGTACGGTGTAGGGTATGGGTTAGGGTTAGGGTTAGGGTTAGTGTTAGGGTTAGGGCTCGGTTTAGGGTACGGGTTACGATTAGGGTACGTGTTAGGTTTAGGGTATGGGTTAGGGTTAGGGTACGCGTTATGGTTAGGGTAGTTATTATACCTATCCCACTCTCTAGATACCCCTTAGCACGTAAAGGAATATTATTTGGGGGTCCAGACGTAGAGAAGAGTTTAGACACTAGGATAAGATAAGGAACACACCCATTATAAAGAAATCACTTTAGGATTCTCTTTTTAAGCTGTTCCTTAAAACACTAGTGCTTAGGAAATCTATTGGAGGCAGAAGCAGTCAAGGGTAGCCTACGGTTAGGGTTAGGCTTAGGGTTAGGCTTAGGGTACGGCTTAGGGTACGGGTTCGGGGAGGGCTTCGGGTACGGCGTAGTGTATGGGTTAGGGTTTTAGTTAGGGTTAGTGTTAGGGTTAGGGCTCGGTTTAGGGTACGGGTTAGGGTTAGGGTACGTGTTAGGGTTAGGGTAGGGGTTAGGGTTACGGTACGCGTTAGGGTTAGGGTAGTGATTAAACCTATCCCACTCTCTAGATATCCCTTAGTACGTAAAGGAATATTATTTGGGGTTCCAGCCATGGAGAAGAGTTTAGACACTAGGATAAGATAAGGAACACACCCATTATAAAGAAATCACATTAGGATTCTCTTTTTAAGCTGTTCCTTAAAACACTAGTGCTTAGGAAATCTATTGGAGGCAGAAGCAGTCAAGGGTAGCCTAGGGTTAGGGTTAGGCTTAGGGTACGGCTTAGGGTATGGCTTAGGGTACGGGTTCGGGGAGGGCTTCGGGTACGGCGTAGGGTATGGGTTAGGGTTAGGGTTAGGTTAGTGTTAGGGTTAGGGCTCGGTTTAGGGTACGGATTAGGATTAGGGTACGTGTTAGGGTTAGGGTAGGGGTTAGGGTTAGGGTACGCGTTAGGGTTAGGATAGTGATTAAACCTATCCCACTCTCTAGATACCCCTTAGCACGTAAAGGAATATTATTTGGGGGTCCAGCCATGGAGAAGAGTTTAGACACTAGGATTAGATAAGGAACACACACATTATAAAGAAATCACATTAGGATTCTCTTTTTAAGCTGTTCCTTAAAACACTAGTGCTTAGGAAATCTATTGGAGGCAGAAGCAGTCAAGGGTAGCCTAGGGTTAGGGTTAGGCTTAGGGTTAGGCTTAGGGTACGGCTTAGGGTACGGGTTCGGGGAGGGCTTCGGGTACGGCGTAGGGTATGGGTTAGGGTTAAGGTTAGGGTTAGTGTTAGGGTTAGGGCTCGGTTTAGGGTACGGGTTAGGATTAGGGTACGTTTTAGGGTTAGGGTAGGGGTTAGGGTTAGGGTACGCGTTAGGGTTAGGGTAGTTATTAAACCTATCCGACTCTCTAGATACCCCTTAGCACGTAAAGGAATATTATTTGGGGGTCCAGCCATGGAGAAGAGTTTAGACACTAGGATAAGAGAAGGAACACACCCATTATAAAGAAATCACATTAGGATTCTCTTTTTAAGCTGTTCCTTAAAACACTAGTGCTTAGGAAATCTATTGGAGGCAGAAGCAGTCAAGGGTAGCCTAGGGTTAGCGTTAGGCTTAGGGTTAGGCTTAGGGTACGGCTTAGGGTACGGGTTCGGGGAGGGCTTCGGGTACGGCGTAGGGTATGTGTTAGGGTTAGGTTTAGGTTAGTGTTAGGGTTAGGGCTCGGTTTAGGGTACGGGTTAGGATTAGGGTACGTGTTAGGGTTAGGGTAGGGGTTAGGGTTAGGGTACGCGTTAGGGTTAGGGTAGTTATTAAACCTATCCCACTCTCTAGATACCCCTTAGCCCGTAAAGTAATATTATTTGGGGGTCCAGCCATGGAGAAGAGTTTAGACACTAAGATAATATAAGGAACACACACATTATAAAGAAATCACATTAGGATTCTCTTTTTAAGCTGTTCCTTAAAACACTAGTGCTTAGGAAATCTATTGGAGGCAGAAGCAGTCAAGGGTAGCCTAGGGTTAGGGTTAGGCTTAGGGTTAGGCTTAGGGTACGGCTTAGGGTACGGGTTCGGGGAGGGCTTAGGGTACGGCGTAGGGTATGGGTTAGGGTTAGGTTTAGGGTTACTGTTAGGGTTAGGGCTCGGTTTAGGGTACGGGTTAGGATTATGGCACGTGTTAGGGTTAGTGTAGCGGTTAGGGTTAGGGTACGTGTTAGGGTTAGGGTAGTTATTAAACCTCTCCCACTCTGTAGATACCCCTTAGCACGTAAAGGAATATTATTTGGGGGTCCAGCCATGGAGAAGAGTTTAGACACTAAGATAATATAAGGAACGCACACATTACAAAGAAATCACATTAGGATTCTCTTTTTAAGCTGTTCCTTAAAACACTAGTGCTTAGGAAATGTATTGGAGGCAGAATCAGTCAACGGTAGCCTAGGATTAGGGTTAGGCTTAGGGTTAGGCTTAGGGTTAGGCTTAGGGTACGGGTTCGGGGAGGGCTTCGTGTAAGGCGTAGTGTATGGGTTAGGGTTAGGGTTAGGGTTAGTGTTAGGTTTAGGGCTCGGTTTAGGTTATTTGTTAGGATTAGGGTACGTGTTAGGGTTAGGGTAGGGGTTGGGTTAGGGTAGGCGTTAGGGTTAGTGTAGTTATTAAACCTATCCCACTCTCTAGATTCCCCTTAGCACGTAAAGGAATATTATTTGGAGGTCCAGCCGTAGAGAAGAGTTTAGACACTAGGATAAGATAAGGAACACACCCATTATAAAGAAATCACATTAGGATTCTCTTTTTAAGCTGTTCCTTAAAACACTAGTGCTTAGGAAATCTATTGGAGGCAGAAGCAGTCAAGGGTAGCCTAGGGGTAGGGTTAGGCTTAGGGTTAGGCTTAGGGTACGGCTTACGGTACGGGTTCGGGGAGGGCTTCGTGTACGGTGTAGGGTATGGGTTAGGGTTAGGGTTAGGGTTAGTGTTAGGGTTAGGGCTCGGTTTAGGGTACGGGTTACGATTAGGGTACGTGTTAGGTTTAGGGTATGGGTTAGGGTTAGGGTACGCGTTATGGTTAGGGTAGTTATTATACCTATCCCACTCTCTAGATACCCCTTAGCACGTAAAGGAATATTATTTGGGGGTCCAGACGTAGAGAAGAGTTTAGACACTAGGATAAGATAAGGAACACACCCATTATAAAGAAATCACTTTAGGATTCTCTTTTTAAGCTGTTCCTTAAAACACTAGTGCTTAGGAAATCTATTGGAGGCAGAAGCAGTCAAGGGTAGCCTACGGTTAGGGTTAGGCTTAGGGTTAGGCTTAGGGTACGGCTTAGGGTACGGGTTCGGGGAGGGCTTCGGGTACGGCGTAGTGTATGGGTTAGGGTTTTAGTTAGGGTTAGTGTTAGGGTTAGGGCTCGGTTTAGGGTACGGGTTAGGGTTAGGGTACGTGTTAGGGTTAGGGTAGGGGTTAGGGTTACGGTACGCGTTAGGGTTAGGGTAGTGATTAAACCTATCCCACTCTCTAGATATCCCTTAGTACGTAAAGGAATATTATTTGGGGTTCCAGCCATGGAGAAGAGTTTAGACACTAGGATAAGATAAGGAACACACCCATTATAAAGAAATCACATTAGGATTCTCTTTTTAAGCTGTTCCTTAAAACACTAGTGCTTAGGTAATCTATTGGAGGCAGAAGCAGTCAAGGGTAGCCTAGGGTTAGGGTTAGGCTTAGGGTACGGCTTAGGGTACGGCTTAGGGTACGGGTTCGGGGAGGGCTTCGGGTACGGCGTAGGGTATGGGTTAGGGTTAGTGTTAGGTTAGTGTTAGGGTTAGGGCTCGGTTTAGGGTACGGGTTAGGATTAGGGTACGTGTTAGGGTTAGGGTAGGGGTTAGGGTTAGGGTACGCGTTAGGGTTAGGATAGTGATTAAACCTATCCCACTCTCTAGATACCCCTTAGCACGTAAAGGAATATTATTTGGGGGTCCAGCCATGGAGAAGAGTTTAGACACTAGGATTAGATAAGGAACACACACATTATAAAGAAATCACATTAGGATTCTCTTTTTAAGCTGTTCCTTAAAACACTAGTGCTTAGGAAATCTATTGGAGGCAGAAGCAGTCAAGGGTAGCCTAGGGTTAGGGTTAGGCTTAGGGTTAGGCTTAGGGTACGGCTTAGGGTACGGGTTCGGGGACGGCTTCGGGTACGGCGTAGGGTATGGGTTAGGGTTAAGGTTAGGGTTAGTGTTAGGGTTAGGGCTCGGTTTAGGGTACGGGTTAGGATTAGGGTACGTTTTAGGGTTAGGGTAGGGGTTAGGGTTAGGGTACGCGTTAGGGTTAGGGTAGTTATTAAACCTATCCGACTCTCTAGATACCCCTTAGCACGTAAAGGAATATTATTTGGGGGTCCAGCCATGGAGAAGAGTTTAGACACTAGGATAAGAGAAGGAACACACCCATTATAAAGAAATCACATTAGGATTCTCTTTTTAAGCTGTTCCTTAAAACACTAGTGCTTAGGAAATCTATTGGAGGCAGAAGCAGTCAAGGGTAGCCTAGGGTTAGCGTTAGGCTTAGGGTTAGGCTTAGGGTACGGCTTAGGGTACGGGTTCGGGGAGGGCTTCGGGTACGGCGTAGGGTATGTGTTAGGGTTAGGGTTAGGTTAGTGTTAGGGTTAGGGCTCGGTTTAGGGTACGGGTTAGGATTAGGGTACGTGTTAGGGTTAGGGTAGGGGTTAGGGTTAGGGTACGCGTTAGGGTTAGGGTAGTTATTAAACCTATCCCACTCTCTAGATACCCCTTAGCCCGTAAAGTAATATTATTTGGGGGTCCAGCCATGGAGAAGAGTTTAGACACTAAGATAATATAAGGAACACACACATTATAAAGAAATCACATTAGGATTCTCTTTTTAAGCTGTTCCTTAAAACACTAGTGCTTAGGAAATCTATTGGAGGCAGAAGCAGTCAAGGGTAGCCTAGGGTTAGGGTTAGGCTTAGGGTTAGGCTTAGGGTACGGCTTAGGGTACGGGTTCGGGGAGGGCTTAGGGTACGGCGTAGGGTATGGGTTAGGGTTAGGGTTAGGGTTACTGTTAGGGTTAGGGCTCGGTTTAGGGTACGGGTTAGGATTATGGCACGTGTTAGGGTTAGTGTAGCGGTTAGGGTTAGGGTACGTGTTAGGGTTAGGGTAGTTATTAAACCTCTCCCACTCTGTAGATACCCCTTAGCACGTAAAGGAATATTATTTGGGGGTCCAGCCATGGAGAAGAGTTTAGACACTAAGATAATATAAGGAACACACACATTACAAAGAAATCACATTAGGATTCTCTTTTTAAGCTGTTCCTTAAAACACTAGTGCTTAGGAAATGTATTGGAGGCAGAATCAGTCAACGGTAGCCTAGGATTAGGGTTAGGCTTAGGGTTAGGCTTAGGGTTAGTCTTAGGGTACGGGTTCGGGGAGGGCTTCGTGTACGGCGTAGTGTATGGGTTAGGGTTAGGGTTAGGGTTAGTGTTAGGTTTAGGGCTCGGTTTAGGTTATTTGTTAGGATTAGGGTACGTGTTAGGGTTAGGGTAGAGGTTGGGTTAGGGTAGGCGTTAGGGTTAGTGTAGTTATTAAACCTATCCCACTCTCTAGATTCCCCTTAGCACGTAAAGGAATATTATTTGGAGGTCCAGCCGTAGAGAAGAGTTTAGACACTAGGATAAGATAAGGAACACACCCATTATAAAGAAATCACATTAGGATTCTCTTTTTAAGCTGTTCCTTAAAACACTAGTGCTTAGGAAATCTATTGGAGGCAGAAGCAGTCAAGGGTAGCCTAGGGTTAGGGTTAGGCTTACGGTTAGGCTTAGGGTACGGCTTAGGGTACGGGTTCGGTGAGGGCTTCGGGTACGGCGTAGGGTATGGGTTAGGGTAAGGGTTAGGGTTAGGGTTACGGCTCGGTTTAGGGTACGGGTTAGGGTTAGGGTACGAGTTAGGGTTATGGTAGGGGTTAGGCTTAGGGTATGCGTTAGGGTTAGGGTAGTTATTAAACCTATCCCACTCTCTAGATATCCCTTAGCACGTAAAGCAATATTATTTGGGGGTCCAGCCATGGAGAAGAGTTTAGACACTAGGATAAGATAAGGAACACACCCATTATAAAGAAATCACATTAGGATTATCTTTTTAACCTGTTCCTTAAAACACTAGTGCTTAGGAAATCTATTGGAGGCAGAAGCAGTCAAGGGTAGCCTACGGTTAGGGTTAGGCTTAGGGTTAGGCTTAGGGTACGGCTTAGGGTACGGGTTCGGGGAGGGCTTCGGGTACGGCGTAGGGTATGGGTTAGGGTTAGGGTTAGGTTTAGTGTTAGGGTTAGGGCTCGGTTTAGGGTACGGGTTAGGATTAGGGTACGTGTTAGGGTTAGGGTAGGGGTTAGGGTTACGGTACGCGTTAGGGTTACGGTAGTGATTAAACCTATCCCACTCTCTAGATACCCCTTAGCACGTAAAGGAATATTATTTGGGGGTCCAGCCATGGAGAAGAGTTTAGACACTAGGATAAGATAAGGAACACACCCATTATAAAGATATCACATTAGGATTCTCTTTTTAAGCTGTTCCTTAAAACACTAGTGCTTAAGAAATCTATTGGAGGCAGAAGCAGTCAAGGGTAGCCTAGGGTTAGGGTTAGGCTTAGGGTTAGGCTTAGGGTATGGCTTAGGGTATGGGTTCGGGGAGGGCTTCGGGTACGGCGTAGGGTATGGGTTAGGGTTAAGGTTAGGGTTAGTGTTAGGGTTAGGGCTCGGTTTAGGGTACGGGTTAGGATTAGGGTACGTTTTAGGGTTAGGGTAGGGGTTAGGGTTAGGGTACGCGTTAGGGTTAGGGTAGTTATTAAACCTATCCGACTCTCTAGATACCCCTTAGCACGTAAAGGAATATTATTTGGGGGTCCAGCCATGGAGAAGAGTTTAGACACTAGGATAAGAGAAGGAACACACCCATTATAAAGAAATCACATTAGGATTCTCTTTTTAAGCTGTTCCTTAAAACACTAGTGCTTAGGAAATCTATTGGAGGCAGAAGCAGTCAAGGGTAGCCTAGGGTTAGCGTTAGGCTTAGGGTTAGGCTTAGGGTACGGCTTAGGGTACGGGTACGGGGAGGGCTTCGGGTACGGCGTAGGGTATGTGTTAGGGTTAGGTTTAGGTTAGTGTTAGGGTTAGGGCTCGGTTTAGGGTACGGGTTAGGATTAGGGTACGTGTTAGGGTTAGGGTAGGGGTTAGGGTTAGGGTACGCGTTAGGGTTAGGGTAGTTATTAAACCTATCCCACTCTCTAGATACCCCTTAGCCCGTAAAGTAATATTATTTGGGGGTCCAGCCATGGAGAAGAGTTTAGACACTAAGATAATATAAGGAACACACACATTATAAAGAAATCACATTAGGATTCTCTTTTTAAGCTGTTCCTTAAAACACTAGTGCTTAGGAAATCTATTGGAGGCAGAAGCAGTCAAGGGTAGCCTAGGGTTAGGGTTAGGCTTAGGGTTAGGCTTAGGGTACGGCTTAGGGTACGGGTTCGGGGAGGGCTTAGGGTACGGCGTAGGGTATGGGTTAGGGTTAGGGTTAGGGTTACTGTTAGGGTTAGGGCTCGGTTTAGGGTACGGGTTAGGATTATGGCACGTGTTAGGGTTAGTGTAGCGGTTAGGGTTAGGGTACGTGTTAGGGTTAGTGTAGTTATTAAACCTCTCCCACTCTGTAGATACCCCTTAGCACGTAAAGGAATATTATTTGGGGGTCCAGCCATGGAGAAGAGTTTAGACACTAAGATAATATAAGGAACACACACATTACAAAGAAATCACATTAGGATTCTCTTTTTAAGCTGTTCCTTAAAACACTAGTGCTTAGGAAATGTATTGGAGGCAGAATCAGTCAACGGTAGCCTAGGATTAGGGTTAGGCTTAGGGTTAGGCTTAGGGTTAGTCTTAGGGTACGGGTTCGGGGAGGGCTTCGTGTACGGCGTAGTGTATGGGTTAGGGTTAGGGTTAGGGTTAGTGTTAGGTTTAGGGCTCGGTTTAGGTTATTTGTTAGGATTAGGGTACGTGTTAGGGTTAGGGTAGAGGTTGGGTTAGGGTAGGCGTTAGGGTTAGTGTAGTTATTAAACCTATCCCACTCTCTAGATTCCCCTTAGCACGTAAAGGAATATTATTTGGAGGTCCAGCCGTAGAGAAGAGTTTAGACACTAGGATAAGATAAGGAACACACCCATTATAAAGAAATCACATTAGGATTCTCTTTTTAAGCTGTTCCTTAAAACACTAGTGCTTAGGAAATCTATTGGAGGCAGAAGCAGTCAAGGGTAGCCTAGGGTTAGGGTTAGGCTTACGGTTAGGCTTAGGGTACGGCTTAGGGTACGGGTTCGGTGAGGGTTTCGGGTACGGCGTAGGGTATGGGTTAGGGTAAGGGTTAGGGTTAGGGTTACGGCTCGGTTTAGGGTACGGGTTAGGGTTAGGGTACGAGTTAGGGTTATGGTAGGGGTTAGGCTTAGGGTATGCGTTAGGGTTAGGGTAGTTATTAAACCTATCCCACTCTCTAGATATCCCTTAGCACGTAAAGCAATATTATTTGGGGGTCCAGCCATGGAGAAGAGTTTAGACACTAGGATAAGATAAGGAACACACCCATTAGAAAGAAATCACATTAGGATTATCTTTTTAACCTGTTCCTTAAAACACTAGTGCTTAGGAAATCTATTGGAGGCAGAAGCAGTCAAGGGTAGCCTACGGTTAGGGTTAGGCTTAGGGTTAGGCTTAGGGTACGGCTTAGGGTACGGGTTCGGGGAGGGCTTCGGGTACGGCGTAGGGTATGGGTTAGGGTTAGGGTTAGGTTTAGTGTTAGGGTTAGGGCTCGGTTTAGGGTACGGGTTACGATTAGGGTACGTGTTAGGGTTAGGGTAGGGGTTAGGGTTACGGTACGCGTTAGGGTTACGGTAGTGATTAAACCTATCCCACTCTCTAGATACCCCTTAGCACGTAAAGGAATATTATTTGGGGGTCCAGCCATGGAGAAGAGTTTAGACACTAGGATAAGATAAGGAACACACCCATTATAAAGATATCACATTAGGATTCTCTTTTTAAGCTGTTCCTTAAAACACTAGTGCTTAAGAAATCTATTGGAGGCAGAAGCAGTCAAGGGTAGCCTAGGGTTAGGGTTAGGCTTAGGGTTAGGCTTAGGGTATGGCTTAGGGTATGGGTTCGGGGAGGGCTTCGGGTACGGCGTAGGGTATGGGTTAGGGTTAGGGTTAGGGTTAGTGTTAGGGTTACGGCTCGGTTTAGGGTACGGGTTAGGATTAGGGTACGTGTTAGGGTTAGCGTAGGGGTTAGGGTTATGGTACGCGTTAGGGTTAGGGTACTGATTAAACCTATCCCACTCTCTAGATACCCCTTAGCACGTAAAAGAATATTATTTGGGGGTCCAGCCATGGAGAAGAGTTTACACACTAGGATTAGATACGGAACACACCCATTATAAAGAAATCACATTAGGATTCTCTTTTTAAGCTGTTCCTTAAAACACTAGTGCTTAGGAAATCTATTGGAGGCAGAAGCAGTCAAGGGTAGCCTAGGGTTAGGGTTAGGCTTAGGGTACGGCTTAGGGTACGGCTTAGGGTACGGGTTCGGGGAGGGCTTCGGGTACGGCGTAGGGTATGGGTTAGGGTTAGGGTTAGGTTAGTGTTAGGGTTAGGGCTCCGTTTAGGGTACGGGTTAGGATTAGGGTACGTTTTAGGGTTAGTGTAGGGGTTAGGGTTAGGGTACGCGTTAGGGTTAGGGTAGTTATTAAACCTATCCCACTCTCTAGATACCCCTTAGCACGTAAAGGAATATTATTTGGGGGTCCAGCCATGGAGAAGAGTTTAGACACTAAGATAATATAAGGATCACACACATTATAAAGAAATCACATTAGGATTCTCTTTTTAAGCTGTTCCTTAAAACACTAGTGCTTAGGATATCTATTGGAGGCAGAAGCAGTCAAGGGTACCCTAGGGTTAGGGTTAGGCTTAGGGTTAGGCTTAGGGTACGGCTTAGGGTACGGGTTCGGGGAGGGCTTCGGGTACGACGTAGGGTAAGGGTTAGGGTTAGGGTTAGGGTTAGTGTTAGGGTTAGGGCTCGGTTTAGGGTACGGGTTAGGATTAGGGTACGTGTTAGGGTTAGGGTAGGGGTTAGGGTTAGGGTACGCGTTAGGGTTAGGGTAGTGATTAAACCTATCCCACTCTCTAGATACCCCTTAGCACGTAAAGGAATATTATTTGGGGGTCCAGCCATGGAGAAGAGTTTAGACACTAGGATAAGATAAGGAACACACCCATTATAAAGATATCACATTAGGATTCTCTTTTTAAGCTGTTCCTTAAAACACTAGTGCTTAAGAAATCTATTGGAGGCAGAAGCAGTCAAGGGTAGCCTAGGGTTAGGGTTAGGCTTAGGGTTAGGCTTAGGGTATGGCTTAGGGTATGGGTTCGGGGAGGGCTTCGCGTATGGCGTAGGGTATGAGTTAGGGTTAGGGTTAGGGTTAGTGTTAGGGTTACGGCTCGGTTTAGGGTACGGGTTAGGATTAGGGTACGTGTTAGGGTTAGGGTAGGGGTTAGGGTTAGGGTACGCGTTAGGGTTAGGGTACTGATTAAACCTATCCCACTCTCTAGATATCCCTTAGCACGTAAAAGAATATTATTTGGGGGTCCAGCCATGGAGAAGAGTTTACACACTAGGATTAGATACGGAACACACCCATTATAAAGAAATCACATTAGGATTGTCTTTTTAAGCTGTTCCTTAAAACACTAGTGCTTAGGAAATCTATTGGAGGCAGAAGCAGTCAAGGGTAGCCTAGGGTTAGGGTTAGGCTTAGGGTTAGGCTTAGGGTACGGCTTAGGGTACGGCTTAGGGTACGGGTTCGGGGAGGGCTTCGGGTACGGCGTAGGGTATGGGTTAGGGTTAGGGTTAGGTTAGTGTTAGGGTTAGGGCTCCGTTTAGGGTACGGGTTAGGAATAGGGTACGTGTTAGGGTTAGTGTAGGAGTTAGGGTTAGGGTACGCGTTAGGGTTAGGGTAGTTATTAAACCTATCCCACTCTCTACATACCCCTTAGCACGTAAAGGAATATTATTTGGGGGTCCAGCCATGGAGAAGAGTTTAGACACTAAGATAATATAAGGATCACACACATTATAAAGAAATCACATTAGGATTCTCTTTTTAAGCTGTTCCTTAAAACACTAGTGCTTAGGATATCTATTGGAGGCAGAAGCAGTCAAGGGTACCCTAGGGTTAGGGTTAGGCTTAGGGTTAGGCTTAGGGTACGGCTTAGGGTACGGGTTCGGGGAGGGCTTCGGGTACGGCGTAGGGTAAGGGTTAGGGTTAGGGTTAGGGTTAGTGTTAGGGTTAGGGCTCGGTTTAGGGTACGGGTTAGGATTAGGGTACGTGTTAGGGTTAGGGTAGGGGTTAGGGTTAGGGTACGCGTTAGGGTTAGGGTAGTGATTAAACCTATCCCACTCTCTAGATACCCCTTAGCACGTAAAGGAATATTATTTGGGGGTCCAGCCATGGAGAAGAGTTTAGACACTAGGATAAGATAAGGAACACACCCATTATAAAGATATCACATTAGGATTCTCTTTTTAAGCTGTTCCTTAAAACACTAGTGCTTAAGAAATCTATTGGAGGCAGAAGCAGTCAAGGGTAGCCTAGGGTTAGGGTTAGGCTTAGGGTTAGGCTTAGGGTATGGCTTAGGGTATGGGTTCGGGGAGGGCTTCGGGTATGGCGTAGGGTATGGGTTAGGGTTAGGGTTAGGGTTAGTGTTAGGGTTACGGCTCAGTTTAGGGTACGGGTTAGGATTAGGGTACGTGTTAGGGTTAGGGTAGGGGTTAGGGTTAGGGTACGCGTTAGGTTTAGGGTACTGATTAAACCTATCCCACTCTCTAGATATCCCTTAGCACGTAAAAGAATATTATTTGGGGGTCCAGCCATGGAGAAGAGTTTACACACTAGGATTAGATACGGAACACACCCATTATAAAGAAATCACATTAGGATTGTCTTTTTAAGCTGTTCCTTAAAACACTAGTGCTTAGGAAATCTATTGGAGGCAGAAGCAGTCAAGGGTAGCCTAGGGTTAGGGTTAGGCTTAGGGTACGGCTTAGGGTACGGCTTAGGGTACGGGTTCGGGGAGGGCTTCGGGTACGGCGTAGGGTATGGGTTAGGGTTAGGGTTAGGTTAGTGTTAGGGTTAGGGCTCCGTTTAGGGTACGGGTTAGGATTAGGGTACGTGTTAGGGTTAGGGTAGGGGTTAGGGTTAGGGTACGCGTTAGGGTTAGGGTAGTTATTAAACCTATCCCACTCTCTAGATACCCCTTAGCACGTAAAGGAATATTATTTGGGGGTCCAGCCATGGAGAAGAGTTTAGACACTAAGATAATATAAGGATCACACACATTATAAAGAAATCACATTAGGATTCTCTTTTTAAGCTGTTCCTTAAAACACTAGTGCTTAGGATATCTATTGGAGGCAGAAGCAGTCAAGGGTAGCCTAGGGTTAGGGTTAGGCTTAGGGTTAGGCTTAGGGTACGGCTTAGGGTACGGGTTCGGGGAGGGCTTCGGGTACGGCGTAGGGTATGGGTTAGGGTTAGGGTTAGGGTTAGTGTTAGGGTTAGGGCTCGGTTTAGGGTACGGGTTAGGATTAGGGTACGCGTTAGGGTTATGGTAGGGGTTAGGGTTAGGGTACGCGTTAGGGTTAGGGTAGTTATTAAACCTATCCCACTCTCTAGATATCCCTTAGTACGTAAAGGAATATTATTTGGGGTTCCAGCCATGGAGAAGAGTTTAGACACTAGGATAAGATAAGGAACACACCGATTATAAAGAAATCACATTAGGATTCTCTTTTTAAGCTGTTCCTTAAAACACTAGTGCTTAGGAAATCTATTGGAGGCAGAAGCAGTCAAGGGTAGCCTAGGGTTAGGGTTAGGCTTAGGGTCAGGCTTAGGGTATGGCTTAGGGTACGGGTTCGGGGAGGGCTTCGGGTACGGCGTAGGGTATGGGTTAGGGTTAAGGTTAGGGTTAGTGTTAGGGTTAGGGCTCGGTTTAGGGTACGGGTTAGGATTAGGGTACGTGTTAGGGTTAGGGTAGGGGTTAGGGTTAGGGTACTCGTTAGGGTTAGGGTAGTTATTAAACCTATCCCACTCTCTAGATACCCCTTAGCACGTAAAGGAATATTATTTGGGGGTCCAGCCATGGAGAAGAGTTTAGACACTAGGATAAGAGAAGGAACACACCCATTATAAAGAAATCACATTAGGATTCTCTTTTTAAGCTGTTCCTTAAAACACTAGTGCTTAGGAAATCTATTGGAGGCAGAAGTAGTCAAGGGTAGCCTAGGGTTAGCGTTAGGCTTAGGGTTAGGCTTAGGGTACGGCTTAGGGTACGGGTTCGGGGAGGGTTTCGGGTACGGCGTAGGGTATGGGTTAGGGTTAGGGTTAGGGTAGTGTTAGGGTTAGGGCTCGGTTTAGGGTACGGGTTAGGATTAGGGTACGTGTTAGGGTTAGGATAGGGGTTAGGGTTAGGGTACGCATTAGGGTTAGGGTAGTTATTAAACCTATCCCACTCTCTAGATACCCCTTAGCCCGTAAAGGAATATTATTTGGGGGTCCAGCCATGGAGAAGAGTTTAGACACTAAGATAATATAAGGAACACACACATTATAAAGAAATCACATTAGGATTCTCTTTTTAAGCTGTTCCTTAAAACACTAGTGCTTAGGAAATCTATTGGAGGCAGAAGCAGTCAAGGGTAGCCTAGGGTTAGGGTTAGGCTTAGGGTTAGGCTTAGGGTACGGCTTAGGGTACGGGTTCGGGGAGGGCTTCGGGTACGGCGTAGTGTATGGGTTAGGGTTTTAGTTAGGGTTAGTGTTAGGGTTAGGGCTCGGTTTAGGGTACGGGTTAGGATTAGGGTACGTGTTAGGGTTAGGGTAGGGGTTAGGGTTAGGGTACGCGTTAGGGTTAGGGTAGTTATTAAACCTATCCCACTCTCTAGATACCCCTTAGCACGTAAAGGAATATTATTTGGGGGTCCAGCCATGGAGAAGAGTTTAGACACTAAGATAATATAAGGAACACACACATTATAAAGAAATCACATTAGGATTCTCTTTTTAAGCTGTTCCTTAAAACACTAGTCCTTAGGAAATCTATTGGAGGCAGAAGCAGTCAAGGGTAGCCTACGGTTCGGGTTAGGCTTAGGGTTAGGCTTAGGGTACGGCTTAGGGTACGGGTTCGGGGAGGGCTTCGGGTACGGCGTAGGGTATGGGTTAGGGTTAGTGTTAGGGTTAGTGTTAGGGTTAGGGCTCGGTTTAGGGTACGGGTTAGGATTAGGGTACGTGTTAGGGTTAGGGTAGGGGTTAGGGTTACGGTACGCGTTAGGGTTAGTGTAGTGATTAAACCTATCCCACTCTCTAGATACCCCTTAGCACGTAAAGGAATATTATTTGGGGGTCCAGCCATGGAGAAGAGTTTAGACACTAGGATAAGATAAGGAACACACCCATTATAAAGATATCACATTAGGATTCTCTTTTTAAGCTGTTCCTTAAAACACTAGTGCTTAAGAAATCTATTGGAGGCAGAAGCAGTCAAGGGTAGCCTAGGGTTAGGGTTAGGCTTAGGGTTAGGCTTAGGGTATGGCTTAGGGTATGGGTTCGGGGAGGGCTTCGGGTACGGCGTAGGGTATGGGTTAGGGTTAGGGTTAGGGTTAGTGTTAGGGTTACGGCTCGGTTTAGGGTACGGGTTAGGATTAGGGTACGTGTTAGGGTTAGGGTAGGGGTTAGGGTTAGGGTACGCGTTAGGGTTAGGGTACTGATTAAACCTATCCCACTCTCTAGATATCCCTTAGCACGTAAAAGAATATTATTTGGGGGTCCAGCCATGGAGAAGAGCTTACACACTAGGATTAGATACGGAACACACCCATTATAAAGAAATCACATTAGGATTCTCTTTTTAAGCTGTTCCTTAAAACACTAGTGCTTAGGAAATCTATTGGAGGCAGAAGCAGTCAAGGGTAGCCTAGGGTTAGGGTTAGGCTTAGGGTTAGGCTTAGGGTACGGCTTAGGGTACGGGTTCGGGGAGGGCTTAGGGTACGGCGTAGGGTATGGGTTAGGGTTAGGGTTAGGGTTACTGTTAGGGTTAGGGCTCGGTTTAGGGTACGGGTTAGGATTATGGCACGTGTTAGGGTTAGTGTAGCGGTTAGGTTTAGGGTACGTGTTAGGGTTAGGGTAGTTATTAAACCTCTCCCACTCTGTAGATACCCCTTAGCACGTAAAGGAATATTATTTGGGGGTCCAGCCATGGAGAAGAGTTTAGACACTAGGATAAGATAAGGAACACACCCATTATAAAGATATCACATTAGGATTCCCTTTTTAAGCTGTTCCTTAAAACACTAGTGCTTAAGAAATCTATTGGAGGCAGAAGCAGTCAAGGGTAGACTAGGGTTAGGGTTAGGCTTAGGGTTAGGCTTAGGGTATGGCTTAGGGTACGGGTTCGGGGAGGGCTTCGGGTACGGCGTAGGGTATGGGTTAGGGTTAGGGTTAGGGTTAGTGTTAGGGTTACGGCTCGGTTTAGGGTACGGGTTAGTATTAGGGTACGTGTTAGGGTTAGGGTAGGAGTTAGGGTTAGGGTACGCGTTAGGGTTAGGGTACAGATTAAACCTATCCCACTCTCTAGATACCCCTTAGCACGTAAAAGAATATTATTTGGGGGTCCAGCCATGGAGAAGAGTTTACACACTAGGATTAGATACGGAACACACCCATTATAAAGAAATCACATTAGGATTGTCTTTTTAAGCTGTTCCTTAAAACACTAGTGCTTAGGAAATCTATTGGAGGCAGAAGCAGTCAAGGGTAGCCTAGGGTTAGGGTTAGGCTTAGGGTACGGCTTAGGGTACGGCTTAGGGTACGGGTTCGGGGAGGGCTTCGGGTACGGCGTAGGGTATGGGTTAGGGTTAGGGTTAGGGTTACTGTTAGGGTTAGGGCTCGGTTTAGGGTACGGGTTAGGATTATGGCACGTGTTAGGGTTAGTGTAGCGGTTAGGGTTAGGGTACGTGTTAGGGTTAGGGTAGTTATTAAACCTCTCCCACTCTGTAGATACCCCTTAGCACGTAAAGGAATATTATTTGGGGGTCCAGCCATGGAGAAGAGTTTAGACACTAGGATAAGACAAGGAACACACCCATTATAAAGATATCACATTAGGATTCCCTTTTTAAGCTGTTCCTTAAAACACTAGTGCTTAAGAAATCTATTGGAGGCAGAAGCAGTCAAGGGTAGACTAGGGTTAGGGTTAGGCTTAGGGTTAGGCTTAGGGTATGGCTTAGGGTACGGGTTCGGGGAGGGCTTCGGGTACGGCGTAGGGTATGGGTTAGGGTTAGGGTTAGGGTTAGTGTTAGGGTTACGGCTCGGTTTAGGGTACGGGTTAGTATTAGGGTACGTGTTAGGGTTAGGGTAGGAGTTAGGGTTAGGGTACGCGTTAGGGTTAGGGTACAGATTAAACCTATCCCACTCTCTAGATACCCCTTAGCACGTAAAAGAATATTATTTGGGGGTCCAGCCATGGAGAAGAGTTTACACACTAGGATTAGATACGGAACACACCCATTATAAAGAAATCACATTAGGATTGTCTTTTTAAGCTGTTCCTTAAAACACTAGTGCTTAGGAAATCTATTGGAGGCAGAAGCAGTCAAGGGTAGCCTAGGGTTAGGGTTAGGCTTAGGGTACGGCTTAGGGTACGGCTTAGGGTACGGGTTCGGGGAGGGCTTCGGGTACGGCGTAGGGTATGGGTTAGGGTTAGTGTTAGGTTAGAGTTAGGGTTAGGGCTCGGTTTAGGGTAAGGGTTAGGATTAGGGTACGTGTTAGGGTTAGGGTAGGGGTTAGGGTTAGGGTACGCGTTAGGGTTAGGATAGTGATTAAACCTATCCCACTCTCTAGATACCCCTTAGCACGTAAAGGAATATTATTTGGGGGTCCAGCCATGGAGAAGAGTTTAGACACTAGGATTAGATAAGGAACACACACATTATAAAGAAATCACATTAGGATTCTCTTTTTAAGCTGTTCCTTAAAACACTAGTGCTTAGGAAATCTATTGGAGGCAGAAGCAGTCAAGGGTAGCCTAGGGTTAGCGTTAGGCTTAGGGTTAGGCTTAGGGTACGGCTTAGGGTACGGGTTCGGGGAGGGCTTCGGGTACGGCGTAGGGTATGTGTTAGGGTTAGGGTTAGGTTAGTGTTAGGGTTAGGGCTCGGTTTAGGGTACGGGTTAGGATTAGGGTACGTGTTAGGGTTAGGGTAGGGGTTAGGGTTAGGGTACGCGTTAGGGTTAGGGTAGTTATTAAACCTATCCCACTCTCTAGATACCCCTTAGCCCGTAAAGTAATATTATTTGGGGGTCCAGCCATGGAGAAGAGTTTAGACACTAAGATAATATAAGGAACACACACATTATAAAGAAATCACATTAGGATTCTCTTTTTAAGCTGTTCCTTAAAACACTAGTGCTTAGGAAATCTATTGGAGGCAGAAGCAGTCAAGGGTAGCCTAGGGTTAGGGTTAGGCTTAGGGTTAGGCTTAGGGTACGGCTTAGGGTACGGGTTCGGGGAGGGCTTAGGGTACGGCGTAGGGTATGGGTTAGGGTTAGGGTTAGGGTTACTGTTAGGGTTAGGGCTCGGTTTAGGGTACGGGTTAGGATTATGGCACGTGTTAGGGTTAGTGTAGCGGTTAGGGTTAGGGTACGTGTTAGGGTTAGGGTAGTTATTAAACCTCTCCCACTCTGTAGATACCCCTTAGCACGTAAAGGAATATTATTTGGGGGTCCAGCCATGGAGAAGAGTTTAGACACTAAGATAATATAAGGAACGCACACATTACAAAGAAATCACATTAGGATTCTCTTTTTAAGCTGTTCCTTAAAACACTAGTGCTTAGGAAATGTATTGGAGGCAGAATCAGTCAACGGTAGCCTAGGATTAGGGTTAGGCTTAGGGTTAGGCTTAGGGTTAGGCTTAGGGTACGGGTTCGGGGAGGGCTTCGTGTACGGCGTAGTGTATGGGTTAGGGTTAGGGTTAGGGTTAGTGTTAGGTTTAGGGCTCGGTTTAGGTTATTTGTTAGGATTAGGGTACGTGTTAGGGTTAGGGTAGGGGTTGGGTTAGGGTAGGCGTTAGGGTTAGTGTAGTTATTAAACCTATCCCACTCTCTAGATTCCCCTTAGCACGTAAAGGAATATTATTTGGAGGTCCAGCCGTAGAGAAGAGTTTAGACACTAGGATAAGATAAGGAACACACCCATTATAAAGAAATCACATTAGGATTCTCTTTTTAAGCTGTTCCTTAAAACACTAGTGCTTAGGAAATCTATTGGAGGCAGAAGCAGTCAAGGGTAGCCTAGGGGTAGGGTTAGGCTTAGGGTTAGGCTTAGGGTACGGCTTACGGTACGGGTTCCGGGAGGGCTTCGTGTACGGTGTAGGGTATGGGTTAGGGTTAGGGTTAGGGTTAGTGTTAGGGTTAGGGCTCGGTTTAGGGTACGGGTTACGATTAGGGTACGTGTTAGGTTTAGGGTATGGGTTAGGGTTAGGGTACGCGTTATGGTTAGGGTAGTTATTATACCTATCCCACTCTCTAGATACCCCTTAGCACGTAAAGGAATATTATTTGGGGGTCCAGACGTAGAGAAGAGTTTAGACACTAGGATAAGATAAGGAACACACCCATTATAAAGAAATCACTTTAGGATTCTCTTTTTAAGCTGTTCCTTAAAACACTAGTGCTTAGGAAATCTATTGGAGGCAGAAGCAGTCAAGGGTAGCCTACGGTTAGGGTTAGGCTTAGGGTTAGGCTTAGGGTACGGCTTAGGGTACGGGTTCGGGGAGGGCTTCGGGTACGGCGTAGTGTATGGGTTAGGGTTTTAGTTAGGGTTAGTGTTAGGGTTAGGGCTCGGTTTAGGGTACGGGTTAGGGTTAGGGTACGTGTTAGGGTTAGGGTAGGGGTTAGGGTTACGGTACGCGTTAGGGTTAGGGTAGTGATTAAACCTATCCCACTCTCTAGATATCCCTTAGTACGTAAAGGAATATTATTTGGGGTTCCAGCCATGGAGAAGAGTTTAGACACTAGGATAAGATAAGGAACACACCCATTATAAAGAAATCACATTAGGATTCTCTTTTTAAGCTGTTCCTTAAAACACTAGTGCTTAGGAAATCTATTGGAGGCAGAAGCAGTCAAGGGTAGCCTAGGGTTAGGGTTAGGCTTAGGGTACGGCTTAGGGTACGGCTTAGGGTACGGGTTCGGGGAGGGCTTCGGGTACGGCGTAGGGTATGGGTTAGGGTTAAGGTTAGGGTTAGTGTTAGGGTTAGGGCTCGGTTTAGGGTACGGGTTAGGATTAGGGTACGTTTTAGGGTTAGGGTAGGGGTTAGGGTTAGGGTACGCGTTAGGGTTAGGGTAGTTATTAAACCTATCCGACTCTCTAGATACCCCTTAGCACGTAAAGGAATATTATTTGGGGGTCCAGCCATGGAGAAGAGTTTAGACACTAGGATAAGAGAAGGAACACACCCATTATAAAGAAATCACATTAGGATTCTCTTTTTAAGCTGTTCCTTAAAACACTAGTGCTTAGGAAATCTATTGGAGGCAGAAGCAGTCAAGGGTAGCCTAGGGTTAGCGTTAGGCTTAGGGTTAGGCTTAGGGTACGGCTTAGGGTACGGGTTCGGGGAGGGCTTCTGGTACGGCGTAGGGTATGTGTTAGGGTTAGGGTTAGGTTAGTGTTAGGGTTAGGGCTCGGTTTAGGGTACGGGTTAGGATTAGGGTACGTGTTAGGGTTAGGGTAGGGGTTAGGGTTAGGGTACGCGTTAGGGTTAGGGTAGTTATTAAACCTATCCCACTCTCTAGATACCCCTTAGCCCGTAAAGTAATATTATTTGGGGGTCCAGCCATGGAGAAGAGTTTAGACACTAAGATAATATAAGGAACACACACATTATAAAGAAATCACATTAGGATTCTCTTTTTAAGCTGTTCCTTAAAACACTAGTGCTTAGGAAATCTATTGGAGGCAGAAGCAGTCAAGGGTAGCCTAGGGTTAGGGTTAGGCTTAGGGTTAGGCTTAGGGTACGGCTTAGGGTACGGGTTCGGGGAGGGCTTAGGGTACGGCGTAGGGTATGGGTTAGGGTTAGGGTTAGGGTTACTGTTAGGGTTAGGGCTCGGTTTAGGGTACGGGTTAGGATTATGGCACGTGTTAGGGTTAGTGTAGCGGTTAGGGTTAGGGTACGTGTTAGGGTTAGGGTAGTTATTAAACCTCTCCCACTCTGTAGATACCCCTTAGCACGTAAAGGAATATTATTTGGGGGTCCAGCCATGGAGAAGAGTTTAGACACTAAGATAATATAAGGAACGCACACATTACAAAGAAATCACATTAGGATTCTCTTTTTAAGCTGTTCCTTAAAACACTAGTGCTTAGGAAATGTATTGGAGGCAGAATCAGTCAACGGTAGCCTAGGATTAGGGTTAGGCTTAGGGTTAGGCTTAGGGTTAGGCTTAGGGTACGGGTTCGGGGAGGGCTTCGTGTACGGCGTAGTGTATGGGTTAGGGTTAGGGTTAGGGTTAGTGTTAGGTTTAGGGCTCGGTTTAGGTTATTTGTTAGGATTAGGGTACGTGTTAGGGTTAGGGTAGGGGTTGGGTTAGGGTAGGCGTTAGGGTTAGTGTAGTTATTAAACCTATCCCACTCTCTAGATTCCCCTTAGCACGTAAAGGAATATTATTTGGAGGTCCAGCCGTAGAGAAGAGTTTAGACACTAGGATAAGATAAGGAACACACCCATTATAAAGAAATCACATTAGGATTCTCTTTTTAAGCTGTTCCTTAAAACACTAGTGCTTAGGAAATCTATTGGAGGCAGAAGCAGTCAAGGGTAGCCTAGGGGTAGGGTTAGGCTTAGGGTTAGGCTTAGGGTACGGCTTACGGTACGGGTTCGGGGAGGGCTTCGTGTACGGTGTAGGGTATGGGTTAGGGTTAGGGTTAGGGTTAGTGTTAGGGTTAGGGCTCGGTTTAGGGTACGGGTTACGATTAGGGTACGTGTTAGGTTTAGGGTATGGGTTAGGGTTAGGGTACGCGTTATGGTTAGGGTAGTTATTATACCTATCCCACTCTCTAGATACCCCTTAGCACGTAAAGGAATATTATTTGGGGGTCCAGACGTAGAGAAGAGTTTAGACACTAGGATAAGATAAGGAACACACCCATTATAAAGAAATCACTTTAGGATTCTCTTTTTAAGCTGTTCCTTAAAACACTAGTGCTTAGGAAATCTATTGGAGGCAGAAGCAGTCAAGGGTAGCCTACGGTTAGGGTTAGGCTTAGGGTTAGGCTTAGGGTACGGCTTAGGGTACGGGTTCGGGGAGGGCTTCGGGTACGGCGTAGTGTATGGGTTAGGGTTTTAGTTAGGGTTAGTGTTAGGGTTAGGGCTCGGTTTAGGGTACGGGTTAGGGTTAGGGTACGTGTTAGGGTTAGGGTAGGGGTTAGGGTTACGGTACGCGTTAGGGTTAGGGTAGTGATTAAACCTATCCCACTCTCTAGATATCCCTTAGTACGTAAAGGAATATTATTTGGGGTTCCAGCCATGGAGAAGAGTTTAGACACTAGGATAAGATAAGGAACACACCCATTATAAAGAAATCACATTAGGATTCTCTTTTTAAGCTGTTCCTTAAAACACTAGTGCTTAGGAAATCTATTGGAGGCAGAAGCAGTCAAGGGTAGCCTAGGGTTAGGGTTAGGCTTAGGGTACGGCTTAGGGTACGGCTTAGGGTACGGGTTCGGGGAGGGCTTCGGGTACGGCGTAGGGTATGGGTTAGGGTTAGTGTTAGGTTAGTGTTAGGGTTAGGGCTCGGTTTAGGGTACGGGTTAGGATTAGGGTACGTGTTAGGGTTAGGGTAGGGGTTAGGGTTAGGGTACGCGTTAGGGTTAGGGTAGTTATTAAACCTATCCCACTCTCTAGATACCCCTTAGCACGTAAAGGAATATTATTTGGGGGTCCAGCCATGGAGAAGAGTTTAGACACTAAGATAATATAAGGATCACACACATTATAAAGAAATCACATTAGGATTCTCTTTTTAAGCTGTTCCTTAAAACACTAGTGCTTAGGATATCTATTGGAGGCAGAAGCAGTCAAGGGTAGCCTAGGGTTAGGGTTAGGCTTAGGGTTAGGCTTAGGGTACGGCTTAGGGTACGGGTTCGGGGAGGGCTTCGGGTACGGCGTAGGGTATGGGTTAGGGTTAGGGTTAGGGTTAGTGTTAGGGTTAGGGCTCGGTTTAGGGTACGGGTTAGGATTAGGGTACGCGTTAGGGTTATGGTAGGGGTTAGGGTTAGGGTACGCGTTAGGGTTAGGGTAGTTATTAAACCTATCCCACTCTCTAGATATCCCTTAGTACGTAAAGGAATATTATTTGGGGTTCCAGCCATGGAGAAGAGTTTAGACACTAGGATAAGATAAGGAACACACCGATTATAAAGAAATCACATTAGGATTCTCTTTTTAAGCTGTTCCTTAAAACACTAGTGCTTAGGAAATCTATTGGAGGCAGAAGCAGTCAAGGGTAGCCTAGGGTTAGGGTTAGGCTTAGGGTTAGGCTTAGGGTACGGCTTAGGGTACGGGTTCGGGGAGGGCTTCGGGTACGGCGTAGGGTATGGGTTAGGGTTAAGGTTAGGGTTAGTGTTAGGGTTAGGGCTCGGTTTAGGGTACGGGTTAGGATTAGGGTACGTGTTAGGGTTAGGGTAGGGGTTAGGGTTAGGGTACGCGTTAGGGTTAGGGTAGTTATTAAACCTATCCCACTCTCTAGATACCCCTTAGCACGTAAAGGAATATTATTTGGGGGTCCAGCCATGGAGAAGAGTTTAGACACTAGGATAAGAGAAGGAACACACCCATTATAAAGAAATCACATTAGGATTCTCTTTTTAAGCTGTTCCTTAAAACACTAGTGCTTAGGAAATCTATTGGAGGCAGAAGTAGTCAAGGGTAGCCTAGGGTTAGCGTTAGGCTTAGGGTTAGGCTTAGGGTACGGCTTAGGGTACGGGTTCGGGGAGGGTTTCGGGTACGGCGTAGGGTATGGGTTAGGGTTAGGGTTAGGGTAGTGTTAGGGTTAGGGCTCGGTTTAGGGTACGGGTTAGGATTAGGGTACGTGTTAGGGTTAGGGTAGGGGTTAGGGTTAGGGTACGCATTAGGGTTAGGGTAGTTATTAAACCTATCCCACTCTCTAGATACCCCTTAGCCCGTAAAGGAATATTATTTGGGGGTCCAGCCATGGAGAAGAGTTTAGACACTAAGATAATATAAGGAACACACACATTATAAAGAAATCACATTAGGATTCTCTTTTTAAGCTGTTCCTTAAAACACTAGTGCTTAGGAAATCTATTGGAGGCAGAAGCAGTCAAGGGTAGCCTAGGGTTAGGGTTAGGCTTAGGGTTAGGCTTAGGGTACGGCTTAGGGTACGGGTTCGGGGAGGCCTTCGGGTACGGCGTAGTGTATGGGTTAGGGTTTTAGTTAGGGTTAGTGTTAGGGTTAGAGCTCGGTTTAGGGTACGGGTTAGGATTAGGGTACGTGTTAGGGTTAGGGTAGGGGTTAGGGTTAGGGTACGCGTTAGGGTTAGGGTAGTTATTAAACCTATCCCACTCTCTAGATACCCCTTAGCACGTAAAGGAATATTATTTGGGGGTTCAGCCATGGAGAAGAGTTTAGACACTAAGATAATATAAGGAACACACACATTATAAAGAAATCACATTAGGATTCTCTTTTTAAGCTGTTCCTTAAAACACTAGTCCTTAGGAAATCTATTGGAGGCAGAAGCAGTCAAGGGTAGCCTACGGTTCGGGTTAGGCTTAGGGTTAGGCTTAGGGTACGGCTTAGGGTACGGGTTCGGGGAGGGCTTCGGGTACGGCGTAGGGTATGGGTTAGGGTTAGTGTTAGGGTTAGTGTTAGGGTTAGGGCTCGGTTTAGGGTACGGGTTAGGATTAGGGTACGTGTTAGGGTTAGGGTAGGGGTTAGGGTTACGGTACGCGTTAGGGTTAGTGTAGTGATTAAACCTATCCCACTCTCTAGATACCCCTTAGCACGTAAAGGAATATTATTTGGGGGTCCAGCCATGGAGAAGAGTTTAGACACTAGGATAAGATAAGGAACACACCCATTATAAAGATATCACATTAGGATTCTCTTTTTAAGCTGTTCCTTAAAACACTAGTGCTTAAGAAATCTATTGGAGGCAGAAGCAGTCAAGGGTAGCCTAGGGTTAGGGTTAGGCTTAGGGTTAGGCTTAGGGTATGGCTTAGGGTATGGGTTCGGGGAGGGCTTCGGGTACGGCGTAGGGTATGGGTTAGGGTTAGGGTTAGGGTTAGTGTTAGGGTTACGGCTCGGTTTAGGGTACGGGTTAGGATTAGGGTACGTGTTAGGGTTAGGGTAGGGGTTAGGGTTAGGGTACGCGTTAGGGTTAGGGTACTGATTAAACCTATCCCACTCTCTAGATATCCCTTAGCACGTAAAAGAATATTATTTGGGGGTCCAGCCATGGAGAAGAGTTTACACACTAGGATTAGATACGGAACACACCCATTATAAAGAAATCACATTAGGATTCTCTTTTTAAGCTGTTCCTTAAAACACTAGTGCTTAGGAAATCTATTGGAGGCAGAAGCAGTCAAGGGTAGCCTAGGGTTAGGGTTAGGCTTAGGGTACGGCTTAGGGTACGGCTTAGGGTACAGGTTCGGGGAGGGCTTCGGGTACGGCGTAGGGTATGGGTTAGGGTTAGGGTTAGGTTAGTGTTAGGGTTAGGGCTCCGTTTAGGGTACGGGATAGGATTAGGGTACGTGTTAGGGTTAGGGTAGGGGTTAGGGTTACGGTACGCGTTAGGGTTAGGGTAGTGATTAAACCTATCCCACTCTCTAGATACCCCTTAGCACGTAAAGGAATATTATTTGGGGGTCCAGACATGGAGAAGAGTTTAGACACTAAGATAATATAAGGATCACACACATTATAAAGAAATCACATTAGGATTCTCTTTTTAAGCTGTTCCTTAAAACACTAGTGCTTAGGATATCTATTGGAGGCAGAAGCAGTCAAGGGTAGCCTAGGCTTAGGGTTAGGCTTAGGGTTAGGCTTAGGGTACGGCTTAGGGTACGGGTTCGGGGAGGGCTTCGGGTACGGCGTAGGGTATGGGTTAGGGTTAGGGTTAGGGTTAGTGTTAGGGTTAGGGCTCGGTTTAGGGTACGGGTTAGGATTAGGGTACGCGTTAGGGTTATGGTAGGGGTTAGGGTTAGGGTACGCGTTAGGGTTAGGGTAGTTATTAAACCTATCCCACTCTCTAGATATCCCTTAGTACGTAAAGGAATATTATTTGGGGTTCCAGCCATGGAGAAGAGTTTAGACACTAGGATAAGATAAGGAACACACCCATTATAAAGAAATCACATTAGGATTCTCTTTTTAAGCTGTTCCTTAAAACACTAGTGCTTAGGAAATCTATTGGAGGCAGAAGCAGTCAAGGGTAGCCTAGGGTTAGGGTTAGGCTTAGGGTACGGCTTAGGGTACGGCTTAGGGTACGGGTTCGGGGAGGGCTTCGGGTACGGCGTAGGGTATGGGTTAGGGTTAGGGTTAGGTTAGTGTTAGGGATAGGCCTCGGTTTAGGGTACGGGTTAGGATTAGGGTACGTGTTAGGGTTAGAGTACGCGTTAGGGTTAGGATAGTGATTAAACCTATCCCACTCTCTAGATACCCCTTAGCACGTAAAGGAATATTATTTGGGGGTCCAGCCATGGAGAAGAGTTTAGACACTAGGATTAGATAAGGAACACACACATTATAAAGAAATCACATTAGGATTCTCTTTTTAAGCTGTTCCTTAAAACACTAGTGCTTAGGAAATCTATTGGAGGCAGAAGCAGTCAAGGGTAGCCTAGGGTTAGGGTTAGGCTTAGGGTTAGGCTTAGGGTACGGCTTAGGGTACGGGTTCGGGGAGGGCTTCGGGTACGGCGTAGGGTATGTGTTAGGGTTAAGGTTAGGGTTAGTGTTAGGGTTAGGGCTCGGTTTAGGGTACGGGTTAGGATTAGGGTACGTGTTAGGGTTAGGGTAGGGGTTAGGGTTAGGGTACGCGTTAGGGTTAGGGTAGTTATTAAACCTATCCGACTCTCTAGATACCCCTTAGCACGTAAAGGAATATTATTTGGGGGTCCAGCCATGGAGAAGAGTTTAGACACTAGGATAAGAGAAGGAACACACCCATTATAAAGAAATCACATTAGGATTCTCTTTTTAAGCTGTTCCTTAAAACACTAGTGCTTAGGAAATCTATTGGAGGCAGAAGCAGTCAAGGGTAGCCTAGGGTTAGCGTTAGGCTTAGGGTTAGGCTTAGGGTACGGCTTAGGGTACGGGTTCGGGGAGGGCTTCGGGTACGGCGTAGGGTATGTGTTAGGGTTAGGGTTAGGTTAGTGTTAGGGTTAGGGCTCGGTTTAGGGTACGGGTTAGGATTAGGGTACGTGTTAGGGTTAGGGTAGGGGTTAGGGTTAGGGTACGCGTTAGGGTTAGGGTAGTTATTAAACCTATCCCACTCTGTAGATACCCCTTAGCACGTAATGAATATTATTTGGGGGTCCAGCCATGGAGAAGAGTTTAGACACTAAGATAATATAAGGAACACACACATTATAAAGAAATCACATTAGGATTCTCTTTTTAAGCTGTTCCTTAAAACACTAGTGCTTAGGAAATCTATTGGAGGCAGAAGCAGTCAAGGGTAGCCTAGGGTTAGGGTTAGGCTTAGGGTTAGGCTTAGGGTACGGCTTAGGGTACGGGTTCGGGGAGGGCTTAGGGTACGGCGTAGGGTATGGGTTAGGGTTAGGGTTAGGGTTACTGTTAGGGTTAGGGCTCGGTTTAGGGTACGGGTTAGGATTATGGCACGTGTTAGGGTTAGTGTAGCGGTTAGGGTTAGGGTACGTGTTAGGGTTAGGGTAGTTATTAAACCTCTCCCACTCTGTAGATACCCCTTAGCACGTAAAGGAATATTATTTGGGGGTCCAGCCATGGAGAAGAGTTTAGACACTAAGATAATATAAGGAACACACACATTACAAAGAAATCACATTAGGATTCTCTTTTTAAGCTGTTCCTTAAAACACTAGTGCTTAGGAAATGTATTGGAGGCAGAATCAGTCAACGGTAGCCTAGGATTAGGGTTAGGCTTAGGGTTAGGCTTAGGGTTAGGCTTAGGGTACGGGTTCGGGGAGGGCTTCGTGTACGGCGTAGTGTATGGGTTAGGGTTAGGGTTAGGGTTAGTGTTAGGTTTAGGGCTCGGTTTAGGTTATTTGTTAGGATTAGGGTACGTGTTAGGGTTAGGGTAGGGGTTGGGTTAGGGTAGGCGTTAGGGTTAGTGTAGTTATTAAACCTATCCCACTCTCTAGATTCCCCTTAGCACGTAAAGGAATATTATTTGGAGGTCCAGCCGTAGAGAAGAGTTTAGACACTAGGATAAGATAAGGAACACACCCATTATAAAGAAATCACATTAGGATTCTCTTTTTAAGCTGTTCCTTAAAACACTAGTGCTTAGGAAATCTATTGGAGGCAGAAGCAGTCAAGGGTAGCCTAGGGGTAGGGTTAGGCTTAGGGTTAGGCTTAGGGTACGGCTTACGGTACGGGTTCGGGGAGGGCTTCGTGTACGGTGTAGGGTATGGGTTAGGGTTAGGGTTAGGGTTAGTGTTAGGGTTAGGGCTCGGTTTAGGGTACGGGTTACGATTAGGGTACGTGTTAGGTTTAGGGTATGGGTTAGGGTTAGGGTACGCGTTATGGTTAGGGTAGTTATTATACCTATCCCACTCTCTAGATACCCCTTAGCACGTAAAGGAATATTATTTGGGGGTCCAGACGTAGAGAAGAGTTTAGACACTAGGATAAGATAAGGAACACACCCATTATAAAGAAATCACTTTAGGATTCTCTTTTTAAGCTGTTCCTTAAAACACTAGTGCTTAGGAAATCTATTGGAGGCAGAAGCAGTCAAGGGTAGCCTACGGTTAGGGTTAGGCTTAGGGTTAGGCTTAGGGTACGGCTTAGGGTACGGGTTCGGGGAGGGCTTCGGGTACGGCGTAGTGTATGGGTTAGGGTTTTAGTTAGGGTTAGTGTTAGGGTTAGGGCTCGGTTTAGGGTACGGGTTAGGGTTAGGGTACGTGTTAGGGTTAGGGTAGGGGTTAGGGTTACGGTACGCGTTAGGGTTAGGGTAGTGATTAAACCTATCCCACTCTCTAGATATCCCTTAGTACGTAAAGGAATATTATTTGGGGTTCCAGCCATGGAGAAGAGTTTAGACACTAGGATAAGATAAGGAACACACCCATTATAAAGAAATCACATTAGGATTCCCTTTTTAAGCTGTTCCTTAAAACACTAGTGCTTAGGAAATCTATTGGAGGCAGAAGCAGTCAAGGGTAGCCTAGGGTTAGGGTTAGGCTTAGGGTACGGCTTAGGGTATGGCTTAGGGTACGGGTTCGGGGAGGGCTTCGGGTACGGCGTAGGGTATGGGTTAGGGTTAGGGTTAGGTTAGTGTTAGGGTTAGGGCTCGGTTTAGGGTACGGATTAGGATTAGGGTACGTGTTACGGTTAGGGTAGGGGTTAGGGTTAGGGTACGCGTTAGGGTTAGGATAGTGATTAAACCTATCCCACTCTCTAGATACCCCTTAGCACGTAAAGGAATATTATTTGGGGGTCCAGCCATGGAGAAGAGTTTAGACACTAGGATTAGATAAGGAACACACCCATTATAAAGAAATCACTTTAGGATTCTCTTTTTAAGCTGTTCCTTAAAACACTAGTGCTTAGGAAATCTATTGGAGGCAGAAGCAGTCAAGGGTAGCCTACGGTTAGGGTTAGGCTTAGGGTTAGGCTTAGGGTACGGCTTAGGGTACGGGTTCGGGGAGGGCTTCGTGTACGGCGTAGTGTATGGGTTAGGGTTAGGGTTAGGGTTAGTGTTAGGTTTAGGGCTCGGTTTAGGTTATTTGTTAGGATTAGGGTACGTGTTAGGGTTAGGGTAGGGGTTGGGTTAGGGTAGGCGTTAGGGTTAGTGTAGTTATTAAACCTATCCCACTCTCTAGATTCCCCTTAGCACGTAAAGGAATATTATTTGGAGGTCCAGCCGTAGAGAAGAGTTTAGACACTAGGATAAGATAAGGAACACACCCATTATAAAGAAATCACATTAGGATTCTCTTTTTAAGCTGTTCCTTAAAACACTAGTGCTTAGGAAATCTATTGGAGGCAGAAGCAGTCAAGGGTAGCCTAGGGGTAGGGTTAGGCTTAGGGTTAGGCTTAGGGTACGGCTTACGGTACGGGTTCGGGGAGGGCTTCGTGTACGGTGTAGGGTATGGGTTAGGGTTAGGGTTAGGGTTAGTGTTAGGGTTAGGGCTCGGTTTAGGGTACGGGTTACGATTAGGGTACGTGTTAGGTTTAGGGTATGGGTTAGGGTTAGGGTACGCGTTATGGTTAGGGTAGTTATTATACCTATCCCACTCTCTAGATACCCCTTAGCACGTAAAGGAATATTATTTGGGGGTCCAGACGTAGAGAAGAGTTTAGACACTAGGATAAGATAAGGAACACACCCATTATAAAGAAATCACTTTAGGATTCTCTTTTTAAGCTGTTCCTTAAAACACTAGTGCTTAGGAAATCTATTGGAGGCAGAAGCAGTCAAGGGTAGCCTACGGTTAGGGTTAGGCTTAGGGTTAGGCTTAGGGTACGGCTTAGGGTACGGGTTCGGGGAGGGCTTCGGGTACGGCGTAGGGTATGGGTTAGGGTTAGTGTTAGGTTAGTGTTAGGGTTAGGGCTCGGTTTAGGGTACGGGTTAGGATTAGGGTACGTGTTAGGGTTAGGGTAGGGGTTAGGGTTAGGGTACGCGTTAGGGTTAGGGTAGTTATTAAACCTATCCCACTCTCTAGATACCCCTTAGCACGTAAAGGAATATTATTTGGGGGTCCAGCCATGGAGAAGAGTTTAGACACTAAGATAATATAAGGATCACACACATTATAAAGAAATCACATTAGGATTCTCTTTTTAAGCTGTTCCTTAAAACACTAGTGCTTAGGATATCTATTGGAGGCAGAAGCAGTCAAGGGTAGCCTAGGGTTAGGGTTAGGCTTAGGGTTAGGCTTAGGGTACGGCTTAGGGTACGGGTTCGGGGAGGGCTTCGGGTACGGCGTAGGGTATGGGTTAGGGTTAGGGTTAGGGTTAGTGTTAGGGTTAGGGCTCGGTTTAGGGTACGGGTTAGGATTAGGGTACGCGTTAGGGTTATGGTAGGGGTTAGGGTTAGGGTACGCGTTAGGGTTAGGGTAGTTATTAAACCTATCCCACTCTCTAGATATCCCTTAGTACGTAAAGGAATATTATTTGGGGTTCCAGCCATGGAGAAGAGTTTAGACACTAGGATAAGATAAGGAACACACCGATTATAAAGAAATCACATTAGGATTCTCTTTTTAAGCTGTTCCTTAAAACACTAGTGCTTAGGAAATCTATTGGAGGCAGAAGCAGTCAAGGGTAGCCTAGGGTTAGGGTTAGGCTTAGGGTTAGGCTTAGGGTACGGCTTAGGGTACGGGTTCGGGGAGGGCTTCGGGTACGGCGTAGGTTATGGGTTAGGGTTAAGGTTAGGGTTAGTGTTAGGGTTAGGGCTCGGTTTAGGGTACGGGTTAGGATTAGGGTACGTGTTAGGGTTAGGGTAGGGGTTAGGGTTAGGGTACGCGTTAGGGTTAGGGTAGTTATTAAACCTATCCCACTCTCTAGATACCCCTTAGCACGTAAAGGAATATTATTTGGGGGTCCAGCCATGGAGAAGAGTTTAGACACTAGGATAAGAGAAGGAACACACCCATTATAAAGAAATCACATTAGGATTCTCTTTTTAAGCTGTTCCTTAAAACACTAGTGCTTAGGAAATCTATTGGAGGCAGAAGTAGTCAAGGGTAGCCTAGGGTTAGCGTTAGGCTTAGGGTTAGGCTTAGGGTACGGCTTAGGGTACGGGTTCGGGGAGGGTTTCGGGTACGGCGTAGGGTATGGGTTAGGGTTAGGGTTAGGGTAGTGTTAGGGTTAGGGCTCGGTTTAGGGTACGGGTTAGGATTAGGGTACGTGTTAGGGTTAGGGTAGGGGTTAGGGTTAGGGTACGCATTAGGGTTAGGGTAGTTATTAAACCTATCCCACTCTCTAGATACCCCTTAGCCCGTAAAGGAATATTATTTGGGGGTCCAGCCATGGAGAAGAGTTTAGACACTAAGATAATATAAGGAACACACACATTATAAAGAAATCACATTAGGATTCTCTTTTTAAGCTGTTCCTTAAAACACTAGTGCTTAGGAAATCTATTGGAGGCAGAAGCAGTCAAGGGTAGCCTAGGGTTAGGGTTAGGCTTAGGGTTAGGCTTAGGGTACGGCTTAGGGTACGGGTTCGGGGAGGCCTTCGGGTACGGCGTAGTGTATGGGTTAGGGTTTTAGTTAGGGTTAGTGTTAGGGTTAGAGCTCGGTTTAGGGTACGGGTTAGGATTAGGGTACGTGTTAGGGTTAGGGTAGGGGTTAGGGTTAGGGTACGCGTTAGGGTTAGGGTAGTTATTAAACCTATCCCACTCTCTAGATACCCCTTAGCACGTAAAGGAATATTATTTGGGGGTTCAGCCATGGAGAAGAGTTTAGACACTAAGATAATATAAGGAACACACACATTATAAAGAAATCACATTAGGATTCTCTTTTTAAGCTGTTCCTTAAAACACTAGTCCTTAGGAAATCTATTGGAGGCAGAAGCAGTCAAGGGTAGCCTACGGTTCGGGTTAGGCTTAGGGTTAGGCTTAGGGTACGGCTTAGGGTACGGGTTCGGGGAGGGCTTCGGGTACGGCGTAGGGTATGGGTTAGGGTTAGTGTTAGGGTTAGTGTTAGGGTTAGGGCTCGGTTTAGGGTACGGGTTAGGATTAGGGTACGTGTTAGGGTTAGGGTAGGGGTTAGGGTTACGGTACGCGTTAGGGTTAGTGTAGTGATTAAACCTATCCCACTCTCTAGATACCCCTTAGCACGTAAAGGAATATTATTTGGGGGTCCAGCCATGGAGAAGAGTTTAGACACTAGGATAAGATAAGGAACACACCCATTATAAAGATATCACATTAGGATTCTCTTTTTAAGCTGTTCCTTAAAACACTAGTGCTTAAGAAATCTATTGGAGGCAGAAGCAGTCAAGGGTAGCCTAGGGTTAGGGTTAGGCTTAGGGTTAGGCTTAGGGTATGGCTTAGGGTATGGGTTCGGGGAGGGCTTCGGGTACGGCGTAGGGTATGGGTTAGGGTTAGGGTTAGGGTTAGTGTTAGGGTTACGGCTCGGTTTAGGGTACGGGTTAGGATTAGGGTACGTGTTAGGGTTAGGGTAGGGGTTAGGGTTAGGGTACGCGTTAGGGTTAGGGTACTGATTAAACCTATCCCACTCTCTAGATATCCCTTAGCACGTAAAAGAATATTATTTGGGGGTCCAGCCATGGAGAAGAGTTTACACACTAGGATTAGATACGGAACACACCCATTATAAAGAAATCACATTAGGATTCTCTTTTTAAGCTGTTCCTTAAAACACTAGTGCTTAGGAAATCTATTGGAGGCAGAAGCAGTCAAGGGTAGCCTAGGGTTAGGGTTAGGCTTAGGGTACGGCTTAGGGTACGGCTTAGGGTACAGGTTCGGGGAGGGCTTCGGGTACGGCGTAGGGTATGGGTTAGGGTTAGGGTTAGGTTAGTGTTAGGGTTAGGGCTCCGTTTAGGGTACGGGATAGGATTAGGGTACGTGTTAGGGTTAGGGTAGGGGTTAGGGTTACGGTACGCGTTAGGGTTAGGGTAGTGATTAAACCTATCCCACTCTCTAGATACCCCTTAGCACGTAAAGGAATATTATTTGGGGGTCCAGATATGGAGAAGAGTTTAGACACTAAGATAATATAAGGATCACACACATTATAAAGAAATCACATTAGGATTCTCTTTTTAAGCTGTTCCTTAAAACACTAGTGCTTAGGATATCTATTGGAGGCAGAAGCAGTCAAGGGTAGCCTAGGCTTAGGGTTAGGCTTAGGGTTAGGCTTAGGGTACGGCTTAGGGTACGGGTTCGGGGAGGGCTTCGGGTACGGCGTAGGGTATGGGTTAGGGTTAGGGTTAGGGTTAGTGTTAGGGTTAGGGCTCGGTTTAGGGTACGGGTTAGGATTAGGGTACGCGTTAGGGTTATGGTAGGGGTTAGGGTTAGGGTACGCGTTAGGGTTAGGGTAGTTATTAAACCTATCCCACTCTCTAGATATCCCTTAGTACGTAAAGGAATATTATTTGGGGTTCCAGCCATGGAGAAGAGTTTAGACACTAGGATAAGATAAGGAACACACCCATTATAAAGAAATCACATTAGGATTCTCTTTTTAAGCTGTTCCTTAAAACACTAGTGCTTAGGAAATCTATTGGAGGCAGAAGCAGTCAAGGGTAGCCTAGGGTTAGGGTTAGGCTTAGGGTACGGCTTAGGGTACGGCTTAGGGTACGGGTTCGGGGAGGGCTTCGGGTACGGCGTAGGGTATGGGTTAGGGTTAGGGTTAGGTTAGTGTTAGGGATAGGCCTCGGTTTAGGGTACGGGTTAGGATTAGGGTACGTGTTAGGGTTAGGGTACGCGTTAGGGTTAGGATAGTGATTAAACCTATCCCACTCTCTAGATACCCCTTAGCACGTAAAGGAATATTATTTGGGGGTCCAGCCATGGAGAAGAGTTTAGACACTAGGATTAGATAAGGAACACACACATTATAAAGAAATCACATTAGGATTCTCTTTTTAAGCTGTTCCTTAAAACACTAGTGCTTAGGAAATCTATTGGAGGCAGAAGCAGTCAAGGGTAGCCTAGGGTTAGGGTTAGGCTTAGGGTTAGGCTTAGGGTACGGCTTAGGGTACGGGTTCGGGGAGGGCTTCGGGTACGGCGTAGGGTATGTGTTAGGGTTAAGGTTAGGGTTAGTGTTAGGGTTAGGGCTCGGTTTAGGGTACGGGTTAGGATTAGGGTACGTGTTAGGGTTAGGGTAGGGGTTAGGGTTAGGGTACGCGTTAGGGTTAGGGTAGTTATTAAACCTATCCGACTCTCTAGATACCCCTTAGCACGTAAAGGAATATTATTTGGGGGTCCAGCCATGGAGAAGAGTTTAGACACTAGGATAAGAGAAGGAACACACCCATTATAAAGAAATCACATTAGGATTCTCTTTTTAAGCTGTTCCTTAAAACACTAGTGCTTAGGAAATCTATTGGAGGCAGAAGCAGTCAAGGGTAGCCTAGGGTTAGCGTTAGGCTTAGGGTTAGGCTTAGGGTACGGCTTAGGGTACGGGTTCGGGGAGGGCTTCGGGTACGGCGTAGGGTATGTGTTAGGGTTAGGGTTAGGTTAGTGTTAGGGTTAGGGCTCGGTTTAGGGTACGGGTTAGGATTAGGGTACGTGTTAGGGTTAGGGTAGGGGTTAGGGTTAGGGTACGCGTTAGGGTTAGGGTAGTTATTAAACCTATCCCACTCTGTAGATACCCCTTAGCACGTAATGAATATTATTTGGGGGTCCAGCCATGGAGAAGAGTTTAGACACTAAGATAATATAAGGAACACACACATTATAAAGAAATCACATTAGGATTCTCTTTTTAAGCTGTTCCTTAAAACACTAGTGCTTAGGAAATCTATTGGAGGCAGAAGCAGTCAAGGGTAGCCTAAGGTTAGGGTTAGGCTTAGGGTTAGGCTTAGGGTACGGCTTAGGGTACGGGTTCGGGGAGGGCTTAGGGTACGGCGTAGGGTATGGGTTAGGGTTAGGGTTAGGGTTACTGTTAGGGTTAGGGCTCGGTTTAGGGTACGGGTTAGGATTATGGCACGTGTTAGGGTTAGTGTAGCGGTTAGGGTTAGGGTACGTGTTAGGGTTAGGGTAGTTATTAAACCTCTCCCACTCTGTAGATACCCCTTAGCACGTAAAGGAATATTATTTGGGGGTCCAGCCATGGAGAAGAGTTTAGACACTAAGATAATATAAGGAACACACACATTACAAAGAAATCACATTAGGATTCTCTTTTTAAGCTGTTCCTTAAAACACTAGTGCTTAGGAAATGTATTGGAGGCAGAATCAGTCAACGGTAGCCTAGGATTAGGGTTAGGCTTAGGGTTAGGCTTAGGGTTAGGCTTAGGGTACGGGTTCGGGGAGGGCTTCGTGTACGGCGTAGTGTATGGGTTAGGGTTAGGGTTAGGGTTAGTGTTAGGTTTAGGGCTCGGTTTAGGTTATTTGTTAGGATTAGGGTACGTGTTAGGGTTAGGGTAGGGGTTGGGTTAGGGTAGGCGTTAGGGTTAGTGTAGTTATTAAACCTATCCCACTCTCTAGATTCCCCTTAGCACGTAAAGGAATATTATTTGGAGGTCCAGCCGTAGAGAAGAGTTTAGACACTAGGATAAGATAAGGAACACACCCATTATAAAGAAATCACATTAGGATTCTCTTTTTAAGCTGTTCCTTAAAACACTAGTGCTTAGGAAATCTATTGGAGGCAGAAGCAGTCAAGGGTAGCCTAGGGGTAGGGTTAGGCTTAGGGTTAGGCTTAGGGTACGGCTTACGGTACGGGTTCGGGGAGGGCTTCGTATACGGTGTAGGGTATGGGTTAGGGTTAGGGTTAGGGTTAGTGTTAGGGTTAGGGCTCGGTTTAGGGTACGGGTTACGATTAGGGTACGTGTTAGGTTTAGGGTATGGGTTAGGGTTAGGGTACGCGTTATGGTTAGGGTAGTTATTATACCTATCCCACTCTTTAGATACCCCTTAGCACGTAAAGGAATATTATTTGGGGGTCCAGACGTAGAGAAGAGTTTAGACACTAGGATAAGATAAGGAACACACCCATTATAAAGAAATCACTTTAGGATTCTCTTTTTAAGCTGTTCCTTAAAACACTAGTGCTTAGGAAATCTATTGGAGGCAGAAGCAGTCAAGGGTAGCCTACGGTTAGGGTTAGGCTTAGGGTTAGGCTTAGGGTACGGCTTAGGGTACGGGTTCGGGGAGGGCTTCGGGTACGGCGTAGTGTATGGGTTAGGGTTTTAGTTAGGGTTAGTGTTAGGGTTAGGGCTCGGTTTAGGGTACGGGTTAGGGTTAGGGTACGTGTTAGGGTTAGGGTAGGGGTTAGGGTTACGGTACGCGTTAGGGTTAGGGTAGTGATTAAACCTATCCCACTCTCTAGATATCCCTTAGTACGTAAAGGAATATTATTTGGGGTTCCAGCCATGGAGAAGAGTTTAGACACTAGGATATTATAAGGAACACACCCATTATAAAGAAATCACATTAGGATTCTCTTTTTAAGCTGTTCCTTAAAACACTAGTGCTTAGGAAATCTATTGGAGGCAGAAGCAGTCAAGGGTAGCCTAGGGTTAGGGTTAGGCTTAGGGTACGGCTTAGGGTATGGCTTAGGGTACGGGTTCGGGGAGGGCTTCGGGTACGGCGTAGGGTATGGGTTAGGGTTAGGGTTAGGTTAGTGTTAGGGTTAGGGCTCGGTTTAGGGTACGGATTAGGATTAGGGTACGTGTTAGGGTTAGGGTAGGGGTTAGGGTTAGGGTACGCGTTAGGGTTAGGATAGTGATTAAACCTATCCCACTCTCTAGATACCCCTTAGCACGTAAAGGAATATTATTTGGGGGTCCAGCCATGGAGAAGAGTTTAGACACTAGGATTAGATAAGGAACACACACATTATAAAGAAATCACATTAGGATTCTCTTTTTAAGCTGTTCCTTAAAACACTAGTGCTTAGGAAATCTATTGGAGGCAGAAGCAGTCAAGGGTAGCCTAGGGTTAGGGTTAGGCTTAGGGTTAGGCTTAGGGTACGGCTTAGGGTACGGGTTCGGGGAGGGCTTCAGGTACGGCGTAGGGTATGGGTTAGGGTTAAGGTTAGGGTTAGTGTTAGGGTTAGGGCTCGGTTTAGGGTACGGGTTAGGATTAGGGTACGTTTTAGGGTTAGGGTAGGGGTTAGGGTTAGGGTACGCGTTAGGGTTAGGGTAGTTATTAAACCTATCCGACTCTCTAGATACCCCTTAGCACGTAAAGGAATATTATTTGGGGGTCCAGCCATGGAGAAGAGTTTAGACACTAGGATAAGATAAGGAACACACCCATTATAAAGAAATCACATTAGGATTCTCTTTTTAAGCTGTTCCTTAAAACACTAGTGCTTAGGAAATCTATTGGAGGCAGAAGCAGTCAAGGGTAGCCTAGGGTTAGGGTTAGGCTTAGGGTACGGCTTAGGGTACGGCTTAGGGTACGGGTTCGGGGAGGGCTTCGGGTACGGCGTAGGGTATGGGTTAGGGTTAGGGTTAGGTTAGTGTTAGGGTTAGGGCTCGGTTTAGGGTACGGGTTAGGATTAGGGTACGTGTTAGGGTTAGGGTAGGGGTTAGGGTTACGGTACGCGTTAGGGTTAGGGTAGTGATTAAACCTATCCCACTCTCTAGATACCCCTTAGCACGTAAAGGAATATTATTTGGGGGTCCAGCCATGGAGAAGAGTTTAGACACTAGGATAAGAGAAGGAACACACCCATTATAAAGAAATCACATTAGGATTCTCTTTTTAAGCTGTTCCTTAAAACACTAGTGCTTAGGAAATCTATTGGAGGCAGAAGTAGGCAAGGGTAGCCTAGGGTTAGCGTTAGGCTTAGGGTTAGGCTTAGGGTACGGCTTAGGGTACGGGTTCGGGGAGGGTTTCGGGTACGGCGTAGGGTATGGGTTAGGGTTAGGGTTAGGGTAGTGTTAGGGTTAGGGCTCGGTTTAGGGTACGGGTTAGGATTAGGGTACGTGTTAGGGTTAGGGTAGGGGATAGGGTTAGGGTACGCGTTAGGGTTAGGGTAGTTATTAAACCTATCCCACTCTCTAGATACCCCTTAGCCCGTAAAGGAATATTATTTGGGGGTCCAGCCATGGAGAAGAGTTTAGACACTAAGATAATATAAGGAACACACACATTATAAAGAAATCACATTAGGATTCTCTTTTTAAGCTGTTCCTTAAAACACTAGTGCTTAGGAAATCTATTGGAGGCAGAAGCAGTCAAGGGTAGCCTAGGGTTAGGGTTAGGCTTAGGGTTAGGCTTAGGGTACGGCTTAGGGTACGGGTTCGGGGAGGGCTTCGGGTACGGCGTAGTGTATGGGTTAGGGTTTTAGATAGGGTTAGTGTTAGGGTTAGGGCTCGGTTTAGGGTACGGGTTAGGATTAGGGTACGTGTTAGGGTTAGGGTAGGGGTTAGGGTTAGGGTACGCGTTAGGGTTAGGGTAGTTATTAAACCTATCCCACTCTCTAGATACCCCTTAGCACGTAAAGGAATATTATTTGGGGGTCCAGCCATGGAGAAGAGTTTAGACACTAAGATAATATAAGGAACACACACATTATAAAGAAATCACATTAGGATTCTCTTTTTAAGCTGTTCCTTAAAACACTAGTCCTTAGGAAATCTATTGGAGGCAGAAGCAGTCAAGGGTAGCCTACGGTTCGGGTTAGGCTTAGGGTTAGGCTTAGGGTACGGCTTAGGGTACGGGTTCGGGGAGGGCTTCGGGTACGGCGTAGGGTATGGGTTAGGGTTAGTGTTAGGGTTAGTGTTAGGGTTAGGGCTCGGTTTAGGGTACGGGTTAGGATTAGGGTACGTGTTAGGGTTAGGGTAGGGGTTAGGGTTACGGTACGCGTTAGGGTTAGTGTAGTGATTAAACCTATCCCACTCTCTAGATACCCCTTAGCACGTAAAGGAATATTATTTGGGGGTCCAGCCATGGAGAAGAGTTTAGACACTAGGATAAGATAAGGAACACACCCATTATAAAGATATCACATTAGGATTCTCTTTTTAAGCTGTTCCTTAAAACACTAGTGCTTAAGAAATCTATTGGAGGCAGAAGCAGTCAAGGGTAGCCTAGGGTTAGGGTTAGGCTTAGGGTTAGGCTTAGGGTATGGCTTAGGGTATGGGTTCGGGTAGGGCTTCGGGTACGGCGTAGGGTATGGGTTAGGGTTAGGGTTAGGGTTAGTGTTAGGGTTACGGCTCGGTTTAGGGTACGGGTTAGGATTAGGGTACGTGTTAGGGTTAGGGTAGGGGTTAGGGTTAGGGTACGCGTTAGGGTTAGGGTACTGATTAAACCTATCCCACTCTCTAGATATCCCTTAGCACGTAAAAGAATATTATTTGGGGGTCCAGCCATGGAGAAGAGTTTACACACTAGGATTAGATACGGAACACACCCATTATAAAGAAATCACATTAGGATTCTCTTTTTAAGCTGTTCCTTAAAACACTAGTGCTTAGGAAATCTATTGGAGGCAGAAGCAGTCAAGGGTAGCCTAGGGTTAGGGTTAGGCTTAGGGTACGGCTTAGGGTACGGCTTAGGGTACAGGTTCGGGGAGGGCTTCGGGTACGGCGTAGGGTATGGGTTAGGGTTAGGGTTAGGTTAGTGTTAGGGTTAGGGCTCCGTTTAGGGTACGGGTTAGGATTAGGGTACGTGTTAGGGTTAGGGTAGGGGTTAGGGTTAGGGTACGCGTTAGGGTTAGGGTAGTTATTAAACCTATCCCACTCTCTAGATACCCCTTAGCACGTAAAGGAATATTATTTGTGGGTCCAGACATGGAGAAGAGTTTAGACACTAAGATAATATAAGGATCACACACATTATAAAGAAATCACATTAGGATTCTCTTTTTAAGCTGTTCCTTAAAACACTAGTGCTTAGGATATCTATTGGAGGCAGAAGCAGTCAAGGGTAGCCTAGGCTTAGGGTTAGGCTTAGGGTTAGGCTTAGGGTACGGCTTAGGGTACGGGTTCGGGGAGGGCTTCGGGTACGGCGTAGGGTATGGGTTAGGGTTAGGGTTAGGGTTAGTGTTAGGGTTAGGGCTCGGTTTAGGGTACGGGTTAGGATTAGGGTACGCGTTAGGGTTATGGTAGGGGTTAGGGTTAGGGTACTCGTTAGGGTTAGGGTAGTTATTAAACCTATCCCACTCTCTAGATATCCCTTAGTACGTAAAGGAATATTATTTGGGGTTCCAGCCATGGAGAAGAGTTTAGACACTAGGATAAGATAAGGAACACACCCATTATAAAGAAATCACATTAGGATTCTCTTTTTAAGCTGTTCCTTAAAACACTAGTGCTTAGGAAATCTATTGGAGGCAGAAGCAGTCAAGGGTAGCCTAGGGTTAGGGTTAGGCTTAGGGTACGGCTTAGGGTACGGCTTAGGGTACGGGTTCGGGGAGGGCTTCGGGTACGGCGTAGGGTATGGGTTAGGGTTAGGGTTAGGTTAGTGTTAGGGTTAGGGCTCGGTTTAGGGTACGGGTTAGGATTAGGGTACGTGTTAGGGTTAGGGTACGCGTTAGGGTTAGGATAGTGATTAAACCTATCCCACTCTCTAGATACCCCTTAGCACGTAAAGGAATATTATTTGGGGGTCCAGCCATGGAGAAGAGTTTAGACACTAGGATTAGATAAGGAACACACACATTATAAAGAAATCACATTAGGATTCTCTTTTTAAGCTGTTCCTTAAAACACTAGTGCTTAGGAAATCTATTGGAGGCAGAAGCAGTCAAGGGTAGCCTAGGGTTAGGGTTAGGCTTAGGGTTAGGCTGAGGGTACGGCTTAGGGTACGGGTTCGGGGAGGGCTTCGGGTACGGCGTAGGGTATGGGTTAGGGTAAGGGTTAGGGTTAGGGTTACGGCTCGGTTTAGGGTACGGGTTAGGGTTAGGGTACGAGTTAGGGTTATGGTAGGGGTTAGGCTTAGGGTATGCGTTAGGGTTAGGGTAGTTATTAAACCTATCCCACTCTCTAGATATCCCTTAGCACGTAAAGCAATATTATTTGGGGGTCCAGCCATGGAGAAGAGTTTAGACACAAGGATAAGATAAGGAACACACCCATTATAAAGAAATCACATTAGGATTCTCTTTTTAAGCTGTTCCTTAAAACACTAGTGCTTAGGAAATCTATTGGAGGCAGAAGCAGTCAAGGGTAGCCTACGGTTAGGGTTAGGCTTAGGGTTAGGCTTAGGGTACGGCTTAGGGTACGGGTTCGGGGAGGGCTTCGGGTACGGCGTAGGGTATGGGTTAGGGTTAGGGTTAGGTTTAGTGTTAGGGTTAGGGCTCGGTTTAGGGTACGGGTTAGGATTAGGGTACGTGTTAGGGTTAGGGTAGGGGTTAGGGTTACGGTACGCGTTAGGGTTACGGTAGTGATTAAACCTATCCCACTCTCTAGATACCCCTTAGCACGTAAAGGAATATTATTTGGGGGTCCAGCCATGGAGAAGAGTTTAGACACTAGGATAAGATAAGGAACACACCCATTATAAAGATATCACATTAGGATTCTCTTTTTAAGCTGTTCCTTAAAACACTAGTGCTTAAGAAATCTATTGGAGGCAGAAGCAGTCAAGGGTAGCCTAGGGTTAGGGTTAGGCTTAGGGTTAGGCTTAGGGTATGGCTTAGGGTATGGGTTCGGGGAGGGCTTCGGGTACGGCGTAGGGTATGGGTTAGGGTTAGGGTTAGGGTTAGTGTTAGGGTTACGGCTCGGTTTAGGGTACGGGTTAGGATTAGGGTACGTGTTAGGGTTAGGGTAGGAGTTAGGGTTAGGGTACGCGTTAGGGTTAGGGTACAGATTAAACCTATCCCACTCTCTAGATACCCCTTAGCACGTAAAAGAATATTATTTGGGGGTCCAGCCATGGAGAAGAGTTTACACACTAGGATTAGATACGGAACTCACCCATTATAAAGAAATCACATTAGGATTCTCTTTTTAAGCTGTTCCTTAAAACACTAGTGCTTAGGAAATGTATTGGAGGCAGAAGAAGTCAAGGGTAGCCTAGGGTTAGGGTTAGGCTTAGGGTACGGCATAGGGTACGGCTTAGGGTACGGGTAAGGGGAGGGCTTCGGGTACGGCGTAGGGTATGGGTTAGGGTTAGTGTTAGGTTAGTGTTAGGGTTAGGGCTCGGTTTAGGGTACGGGTTAGGATTAGGGTACGTGTTAGGGTTAGGGTAGGGGTTAGGGTTAGGGTACTCGTTAGGGTTAGGGTAGTTATTAAACCTATCCCACTCTCTAGATACCCCTTAGCACGTAAAGGAATATTATTTGGGGGTCCAGCCATGGAGAAGAGTTTAGACACTAAGATAATATAAGGAACACACACATTATAAAGAAATCACATTAGGATTCTCTTTTTAAGCTGTTCCTTAAAACACTAGTGCTTAGGAAATCTATTGGAGGCAGAAGCAGTCAAGGGTAGCCTAGGGTTAGGGTTAGGCTTACGGTTAGGCTTAGGGTACGGCTTAGGGTACGGGTTCGGTGAGGGCTTCGGGTACGGGGTAGGGTATGGGTTAGGGTAAGGGTTAGGGTTAGGGTTACGGCTCGGTTTAGGGTACGGGTTAGGGTTAGGGTACGAGTTAGGGTTATGGTAGGGGTTAGGCTTAGGGTATGCGTTAGGGTTAGGGTAGTTATTAAACCTATCCCACTCTCTAGATATCCCTTAGCACGTAAAGCAATATTATTTGGGGGTCCAGCCATGGAGAAGAGTTTAGACACAAGGATAAGATAAGGAACACACCCATTATAAAGAAATCACATTAGGATTCTCTTTTTAAGCTGTTCCTTAAAACACTAGTGCTTAGGAAATCTATTGGAGGCAGAAGCAGTCAAGGGTAGCCTACGGTTAGGGTTAGGCTTAGGGTTAGGCTTAGGGTACGGCTTAGGGTACGGGTTCGGGGAGGGCTTCGGGTACGGCGTAGGGTATGGGTTAGGGTTAGGGTTAGGTTTAGTGTTAGGGTTAGGGCTCGGTTTAGGGTACGGGTTAGGATTAGGGTACGTGTTAGGGTTAGGGTAGGGGTTAGGGTTACGGTACGCGTTAGGGTTACGGTAGTGATTAAACCTATCCCACTCTCTAGATACCCCTTAGCACGTAAAGGAATATTATTTGGGGGTCCAGCCATGGAGAAGAGTTTAGACACTAGGATAAGATAAGGAACACACCCATTATAAAGATATCACATTAGGATTCTCTTTTTAAGCTGTTCCTTAAAACACTAGTGCTTAAGAAATCTATTGGAGGCAGAAGCAGTCAAGGGTAGCCTAGGGTTAGGGTTAGGCTTAGGGTTAGGCTTAGGGTATGGCTTAGGGTATGGGTTCGGGGAGGGCTTCGGGTACGGCGTAGGGTATGGGTTAGGGTTAGGGTTAGGGTTAGTGTTAGGGTTACGGCTCGGTTTAGGGTACGGGTTAGGATTAGGGTACGTGTTAGGGTTAGGGTAGGGGTTAGGGTTATGGTACGCGTTAGGGTTAGGGTACTGATTAAACCTATCCCACTCTCTAGATACCCCTTAGCACGTAAAAGAATATTATTTGGGGGTCCAGCCATGGAGAAGAGTTTACACACTAGGATTAGATACGGAACACACCCATTATAAAGAAATCACATTAGGATTCTCTTTTTAAGCTGTTCCTTAAAACACTAGTGCTTAGGAAATCTATTGGAGGCAGAAGCAATCAAGGGTAGCCTAGGGTTAGGGTTAGGCTTAGGGTACGGCTTAGGGTACGGGTTCGGGGAGGGCTTCGGGTACGGCGTAGGGTATGGGTTAGGGTTAGGGTTAGGTTAGTGTTAGGGTTAGGGCTCCGTTTAGGGTACGGGTTAGGATTAGGGTACGTGTTAGGGTTAGGGTAGGGGTTAGGGTTAGGGTACGCGTTAGGGTTAGGGTAGTTATTAAACCTATCCCACTCTCTAGATACCCCTTAGCACGTAAAGGAATATTATTTGGGGGTCCAGCCATGGAGAAGAGTTTAGACACTAAGATAATATAAGGATCACACACATTATAAAGAAATCACATTAGGATTCTCTTTTTAAGCTGTTCCTTAAAACACTAGTGCTTAGGATATCTATTGGAGGCAGAAGCAGTCAAGGGTAGCCTAGGGTTAGGGTTAGGCTTAGGGTTAGGCTTAGGGTACGGCTTAGGGTACGGGTTCGGGGAGGGCTTCGTGTACGGCGTAGGGTATGGGTTAGGGTTAGGGTTAGGGTTAGTGTTAGGGTTAGGGCTCGGTTTAGGGTACGGGTTAGGATTTGGGTACGCGTTAGGGTTATGGTAGGGGTTAGGGTTAGGGTACGCGTTAGGGTTAGGGTAGTTATTAAACCTATCCCACTCTCTAGATATCCCTTAGTACGTAAAGGAATATTATTTGGGGTTCCAGCCATGGAGAAGAGTTTAGACACTAGGATAAGATAAGGAACACACCGATTATAAAGAAATCACATTAGGATTCTCTTTTTAAGCTGTTCCTTAAAACACTAGTGCTTAGGAAATCTATTGGAGGCAGAAGCAGTCAAGGGTAGCCTAGGGTTAGGGTTAGGCTTAGGGTCAGGCTTAGGGTACGGCTTAGGGTACGGGTTCGGGGAGGGCTTCGGGTACGGCGTAGGGTATGGGTTAGGGTTAAGGTTAGGGTTAGTGTTAGGGTTAGGGCTCGGTTTAGGGTACGGGTTAGGATTAGGGTACGTGTTAGGGTTAGGGTAGGGGTTAGGGTTAGGGTACGCGTTAGGGTTAGGGTAGTTATTAAACCTATCCCACTCTCTAGATACCCCTTAGCACGTAAAGGAATATTATTTGGGGGTCCAGCCATGGAGAAGAGTTTAGACACTAGGATAAGAGAAGGAACACACCCATTATAAAGAAATCACATTAGGATTCTCTTTTTAAGCTGTTCCTTAAAACACTAGTGCTTAGGAAATCTATTGGAGGCAGAAGTAGTCAAGGGTAGCCTAGGGTTAGCGTTAGGCTTAGGGTTAGGCTTAGGGTACGGCTTAGGGTACGGGTTCGGGGAGGGTTTCGGGTACGGCGTAGGGTATGGGTTAGGGTTAGGGTTAGGTTAGTGTTAGGGTTAGGGCTCGGTTTAGGGTACGGGTTAGGATTAGGGTACGTGTTAGGGTTAGGGTAGGGGTTAGGGTTAGGGTACGCGTTAGGGTTAGGGTAGTTATTAAACCTATCCCACTCTCTAGATACCCCTTAGCCCGTAAAGGAATATTATTTGCGGGTCCAGCCATGGAGAAGAGTTTAGACACTAAGATAATATAAGGAACACACACATTATAAAGAAATCACATTAGGATTCTCTTTTTAAGCTGTTCCTTAAAACACTAGTGCTTAGGAAATCTATTGGAGGCAGAAGCAGTCAAGGGTAGCCTAGGGTTAGGGTTAGGCTTAGGGTTAGGCTTAGGGTACGGCTTAGGGTACGGGTTCGGGGAGGGCTTCGGGTACGGCGTAGTGTATGGGTTAGGGTTTTAGTTAGGGTTAGTGTTAGGGTTAGGGCTCGGTTTAGGGTACGGGTTAGGGTTAGGGTACGTGTTAGGGTTAGGGTAGGGGTTAGGTTTAGGGTACGCGTTAGGGTTAGGGTAGTGATTAAACCTATCCCACTCTCTAGATACCCCTTAGCACTTAAAGGAATATTATTTGGGGGTCCAGCCATGGAGAAGACTTTAGACACTAGGATAAGATAAGGAACACACCCATTATAAAGATATCACATTAGGATTCCCTTTTTAAGCTCTTCCTTAAAACACTAGTGCTTAAGAAATCTATTGGAGGCAGAAGCAGTCAAGGGTAGACTAGGGTTAGGGTTAGGCTTAGGGTTAGGCTTAGGGTATGGCTTAGGGTACGGGTTTGGGGAGGGCTTCGGGTACGGCGTAGGGTATGGGTTAGGGTTAGGGTTAGGGTTAGTGTTAGGGTTACGGCTCGGTTTAGGGTACGGGTTAGGATTAGGGTACGTGTTAGGGTTAGGGTAGGAGTTAGGGTTAGGGTACGCGTTAGGGTTAGGGTACTGATTAAACCTATCCCACTCTCTAGATACCCCTTAGCACGTAAAAGAATATTATTTGGGGGTCCAGCCATGGAGAAGAGTTTACACACTAGGATTAGATACGGAACACACCCATTATAAAGAAATCACATTAGGATTCTCTTTTTAAGCTGTTCCTTAAAACACTAGTGCTTAGGAAATGTATTGGAGGCAGAAGCAGTCAAGGGTAGCCTAGGGTTAGGGTATGGCTTAGGGTACGGCTTAGGGTACGGCTTAGGGTACGGGTACGGGGAGGGCTTCGGGTATGGCGTAGGGTATGGGTTAGGGTTAGTGTTAGGTTAGTGTTAGGGTTAGGGCTCGGTTTAGGGTACGGGTTAGGATTAGGGTACGTGTTAGGGTTAGGGTAGGGGTTAGGGTTAGGGTACGCGTTAGGGTTAGGGTAGTTATTAAACCTATCCCACTCTCTAGATACCCCTTAGCACGTAAAGGAATATTATTTGGGGGTCCAGCCATGGAGAAGAGTTTAGACACTAAGATAATATAAGGAACACACACATTATAAAGAAATCACATTAGGATTCTCTTTTTAAGCTGTTCCTTAAAACACTAGTCCTTAGGAAATCTATTGGAGGCAGAAGCAGTCAAGGGTAGCCTACGGTTCGGGTTAGGCTTAGGGTTAGGCTTAGGGTACGGCTTAGGGTACGGGTTCGGGGAGGGCTTCGGGTACGGCGTAGGGTATGGGTTAGGGTTAGTGTTAGGGTTAGTGTTAGGGTTAGGGCTCGGTTTAGGGTACGGGTTAGGATTAGGGTACGTGTTAGGGTTAGGGTAGGGGTTAGGGTTACGGTACGCGTTAGGGTTAGTGTAGTGATTAAACCTATCCCACTCTCTAGATACCCCTTAGCACGTAAAGGAATATTATTTGGGGGTCCAGCCATGGAGAAGAGTTTAGACACTAGGATTAGATACGGAACACACCCATTATAAAGATATCACATTAGGATTCTCTTTTTAAGCTGTTCCTTAAAACACTAGTGCTTAAGAAATCTATTGGAGGCAGAAGCAGTCAAGGGTAGCCTAGGGTTAGGGTTAGGCTTAGGGTTAGGCTTAGGGTATGGCTTAGGGTATGGGTTCGGGGAGGGCTTCGGGTACGGCGTAGGGTATGGGTTAGGGTTAGGGTTAGGGTTAGTGTTAGGGATACGGCTCGGTTTAGGGTACGGGTTAGGATTAGGGTACGTGTTAGGGTTAGGGTAGGGGTTAGGGTTAGGGTACGCGTTAGGGTTAGGGTACTGATTAAACCTATCCCACTCTCTAGATATCCCTTAGCACGTAAAAGAATATTATTTGGGGGTCCAGCCATGGAGAAGAGTTTACACACTAGGATTAGATACGGAACACACCCATTATAAAGAAATCACATTAGGATTCTCTTTTTAAGCTGTTCCTTAAAACACTAGTGCTTAGGAAATCTATTGGAGGCAGAAGCAGTCAAGGGTAGCCTAGGGTTAGGGTTAGGCTTAGGGTACGGCTTAGGGTACGGCTTAGGGTACAGGTTCGGGGAGGGCTTCGGGTACGGCGTAGGGTATGGGTTAGGGTTAGGGTTAGGTTAGTGTTAGGGTTAGGGCTCCGTTTAGGGTACGGGTTAGGATTAGGGTACGTGTTAGGGTTAGGGTAGGGGTTAGGGTTAGGGTACGCGTTAGGGTTAGGGTAGTTATTAAACCTATCCCACTCTCTAGATACCCCTTAGCACGTAAAGGAATATTATTTGGGGGTCCAGACATGGAGAAGAGTTTAGACACTAAGATAATATAAGGATCACACACATTATAAAGAAATCACATTAGGATTCTCTTTTTAAGCTGTTCCTTAAAACACTAGTGCTTAGGATATCTATTGGAGGCAGAAGCAGTCAAGGGTAGCCTAGGCTTAGGGTTAGGCTTAGGGTTAGGCTTAGGGTACGGCTTAGGGTACGGGTTCGGGGAGGGCTTCGGGTACGGCGTAGGGTATGGGTTAGGGTTAGGGTTAGGGTTAGTGTTAGGGTTAGGGCTCGGTTTAGGGTACGGGTTAGGATTAGGGTACGCGTTAGGGTTATGGTAGGGGTTAGGGTTAGGGTACGCGTTAGGGTTAGGGTAGTTATTAAACCTATCCCACTCTCTAGATATCCCTTAGTACGTAAAGGAATATTATTTGGGGTTCCAGCCATGGAGAAGAGTTTAGACACTAGGATAAGATAAGGAACACACCCATTATAAAGAAATCACATTAGGATTCTCTTTTTAAGCTGTTCCTTAAAACACTAGTGCTTAGGAAATCTATTGGAGGCAGAAGCAGTCAAGGGTAGCCTAGGGTTAGGGTTAGGCTTAGGGTACGGCTTAGGGTACGGCTTAGGGTACAGGTTCAGGGAGGGCTTCGGGTACGGCGTAGGGTATGGGTTAGGGTTAGGGTTAGGTTAGTGTTAGGGTTAGGGCTCGGTTTAGGGTACGGGTTAGGATTAGGGTACGTGTTAGGGTTAGGGTAGGGGTTAGGGTTAGGGTACGCGTTAGGGTTAGGATAGTGATTAAACCTATCCCACTCTCTAGATACCCCTTAGCACGTAAAGGAATATTATTTGGGGGTCCAGCCATGGAGAAGAGTTTAGACACTAGGATTAGATAAGGAACACACACATTATAAAGAAATCACATTAGGATTCTCTTTTTAAGCTGTTCCTTAAAACACTAGTGCTTAGGAAATCTATTGGAGGCAGAAGCAGTCAAGGGTAGCCTAGGGTTAGGGTTAGGCTTAGGGTTAGGCTTAGGGTACGGCTTAGGGTACGGGTTCGGGGAGGGCTTCGGGTACGGCGTAGGGTATGGGTTAGGGTTAAGGTTAGGGTTAGTGTTAGGGTTAGGGCTCGGTTTAGGGTACGGGTTAGGATTAGGGTACGTGTTAGGGTTAGGGTAGGGGTTAGGGTTAGGGTACGCGTTAGGGTTAGGGTAGTTATTAAACCTATCCGACTCTCTAGATGCCCCTTAGCACGTAAAGGAATATTATTTGGGGGTCCAGCCATGGAGAAGAGTTTAGACACTAGGATAAGAGAAGGAACACACCGATTATAAAGAAATCACATTAGGATTCTCTTTTTAAGCTGTTCCTTAAAACACTAGTGCTTAGGAAATCTATTGGAGGCAGAAGCAGTCAAGGGTAGCCTAGGGTTAGCGTTAGGCTTAGGGTTAGGCTTAGGGTACGGCTTAGGGTACGGGTTCGGGGAGGGCTTCGGGTACGGCGTAGGGTATGTGTTAGGGTTAGGGTTAGGTTAGTGTTAGGGTTAGGGCTCGGTTTAGGGTACGGGTTAGGATTAGGGCACGTGTTAGGGTTAGTGTAGCGGTTAGGGTTAGGGTACGTGTTAGGGTTAGGGTAGTTATTAAACCTCTCCCACTCTGTAGATACCCCTTAGCACGTAAAGGAATATTATTTGGGGGTCCAGCCATGGAGAAGAGTTTAGACACTAAGATAATATAAGGAACACACACATTACAAAGAAATCACATTAGGATTCTCTTTTTAAGCTGTTCCTTAAAACACTAGTGCTTAGGAAATGTATTGGAGGCAGAATCAGTCAACGGTAGCCTAGGATTAGGGTTAGGCTTAGGGTTAGGCTTAGGGTTAGGCTTAGGGTACGGGTTCGGGGAGGGCTTCGTGTACGGCGTAGTGTATGGGTTAGGGTTAGGGTTAGGGTTAGTGTTAGGTTTAGGGCTCGGTTTAGGTTATTGGTTAGGATTAGGGTACGTGTTAGGGTTAGGGTAGGGGTTGGGTTAGGGTACGCGTTAGGGTTAGTGTAGTTATTAAACCTATCCCACTCTCTAGATTCCCCTTAGCACGTAAAGGAATATTATTTGGAGGTCCAGCCGTAGAGAAGAGTTTAGACACTAGGATAAGATAAGGAACACACCCATTATAAAGAAATCACATTAGGATTCTCTTTTTAAGCTGTTCCTTAAAACACTATTGCTTAGGAAATCTATTGGAGGCAGAAGCAGTCAAGGGTAGCCTAGGGGTAGGGTTAGGCTTAGGGTTAGGCTTAGGGTATGGCTTACGGTACGGGTTCGGGGAGGGCTTAGTGTACGGTGTAGGGTATGGGTTAGGGTTAGGGTTAGGGTTAGTGTTAGGGTTAGGGCTCGGTTTAGGGTACGGGTTACGATTAGGGTACGTGTTAGGTTTAGGGTATGGGTTAGGGTTAGGGTACGCGTTACGGTTAGGGTAGTTATTAAACCTATCCCACTCTCTAGATACCCCTTAGCACGTAAAGGAATATTATTTGGGGGTCCAGACGTACAGAAGAGTTTAGACACTAGGATAAGATAAGGAACACACCCATTATAAAGAAATCACTTTAGGATTATCTTTTTAAGCTGTTCCTTAAAACACTAGTGCTTAGGAAATCTATTGGAGGCAGAAGCAGTCAAGGGTAGCCTACGGTTAGGGTTAGGCTTAGGGTTAGGCTTAGGGTACGGCTTAGGGTACGGGTTCGGGGAGGGCTTCGGGTACGGCGTAGGGTATGGGTTAGGGTTAGGGTTAGGGTTAGTGTTAGGGTTAGGGCTCGGTTTAGGGTACGGGTTAGGATTAGGGTACGTGTTAGGGTTAGGGTAGGGGTTAGGGTTACGGTACGCGTTAGGGTTAGGGTAGTGATTAAACCTATCCCACTCTCTAGATACCCCTTAGCACGTAAAGGAATATTATTTGGGGGTCCAGCCATGGAGAAGAGTTTAGACACTAGGATAAGATAAGGAACACACCCATTATAAAGATATCACATTAGGATTCTCTTTTTAAGCTGTTCCTTAAAACACTAGTGCTTAAGAAATCTATTGGAGGCAGAAGCAGTCAAGGGTAGCCTAGGGTTAGGGTTAGGCTTACGGTTAGGCTTAGGGTACGGCTTAGGGTACGGGTTCGGTGAGGGCTTCGGGTACGGCGTAGGGTATGTGTTAGGGTAAGGGTTAGGGTTAGGGTTACGGCTCGGTTTAGGGTACGGGTTAGGGTTAGGGTACGTGTTAGGGTTATGGTAGGGGTTAGGCTTAGGGTATGCGTTAGGGTTAGGGTAGTTATTAAACCTATCCCACTCTCTAGATACCCCTTAGCACGTAAAGCAATATTATTTGGGGGTCCAGCCATGGAGAAGAGTTTAGACACTAGGATAAGATAAGGAACACACCCATTATAAAGAAATCACATTAGGATTCTCTTTTTAAGCTGTTCCTTAAAACACTAGTGCTTAAGAAATCTATTGGAGGCAGAAGCAGTCAAGGGTAGCCTAGGGTTAGGGTTAGGCTTAGGGTTAGGCTTAGGGTACGGCTTAGGGTACGGGTTCGGGGAGGGCTTCGGGTACGGCGTAGGGTATGGGTTAGGGTTAAGGTTAGGGTTAGTGTTAGGGTTAGGGCTCGGTTTAGGGTACGGGTTAGGATTAGGGTACGTGTTAGGGTTAGGGTAGGGGTTAGGGTTAGGGTACGCGTTAGGGTTAGGGTAGTTATTAAACCTATCCCACTCTCTAGATACCCCTTAGCACGTAAAGGAATATTATTTGGGGGTCCAGCCATGGAGAAGAGTTTAGACACTAGGATAAGAGAAGGAACACACCCATTATAAAGAAATCACATTAGGATTCTCTTTTTAAGCTGTTCCTTAAAACACTAGTGCTTAGGAAATCTATTGGAGGCAGAAGCAGTCAAGGGTAGCCTAGGGTTAGGGTTAGGCTTAGGGTACGGCTTAGGGTACGGCTTAGGGTACGGGTTCGGGGAGGGCTTCGGGTACGGCGTAGGGTATGGGTTAGGGTTAGGGTTAGGTTAGTGTTAGGGTTAGGGCTCCGTTTAGGGTACGGGTTAGGATTAGGGTACGTGTTAGGGTTAGGTTAGGGGTTAGGGTTAGGGTACGCGTTAGGGTTAGGGTAGTTATTAAACCTATCCCACTCTCTAGATACCCCTTAGCACGTAAAGGAATATTATTTGGGGGTCCAGCCATGGAGAAGAGTTTAGACACTAAGATAATATAAGGATCACACACATTATAAAGAAATCACATTAGGATTCTCTTTTTAAGCTGTTCCTTAAAACACTAGTGCTTAGGATATCTCTTGGAGGCAGAAGCAGTCAAGGGTAGCCTAGGGTTAGGGTTAGGCTTAGGGTTAGGCTTAGGGTACGGCTTAGGGTACGGGTTCGGGGAGGGCTTCGGGTACGGTGTAGGGTATGGGTTAGGGTTAGGGTTAGGGTTAGTGTTAGGGTTAGGGCTCGGTTTAGGGTACGGGTTAGGATTAGGGTACGTGTTAGGGTTAGGGTAGGGGTTAGGGATAGGGTACGCGTTAGGGTTAGGGTACTGATTAAACCTATCCCACTCTCTAGATACCCCTTAGCACGTAAAAGAATATTATTTGGGGGTCCAGCCATGGAGAAGAGTTTACACACTAAGATTAGATACAGAACACACCCATTATAAAGAAATCACATTAGGATTGTCTTTTTAAGCTGTTCCTTAAAACACTAGTGCTTAGGAAATCTATTGGAGGCAGAAGCAGTCAAGGGTAGCCTAGGGTTAGGGTTAGGCTTAGGGTACGGCTTAGGGTACGGCTTAGGGTACGGGTACGGGGAGGGCTTCGGGTACGGCGTAGGGTATGGGTTAGGGTTAGGGTTAGGTTAGTGTTAGGGTTAGGGCTCGGTTTAGGGTACGGGTTAGGATTAGGGTACGTGTTAGGGTTAGGGTAGGGGTTAGGGTTAGGGTACTCGTTAGGGTTAGGGTAGTTATTAAACCTATCCCACTCTCTAGATACCCCTTAGCACGTAAAGGAATATTATTTGGGGGTCCAGCCATGGAGAAGAGTTTAGACACTAAGATAATATAAGGAACACACACATTATAAAGAAATCACATTAGGATTCTCTTTTTAAGCTGTTCCTTAAAACACTAGTGCTTAGGAAATCTATTGGAGGCAGAAGCAGTCAAGGGTAGCCTAGGGTTAGGGTTAGGCTTACGGTTAGGCTTAGGGTACGGCTTAGGGTACGGGTTCGGTGAGGGCTTCGGGTACGGCGTAGGGTATGGGTTAGGGTAAGGGTTAGGGTTAGGGTTACGGCTCGGTTTAGGGTACGGGTTAGGGTTAGGGTACGTGTTAGGGTTATGGTAGGGGTTAGGCTTAGGGTATGCGTTAGGGTTAGGGTAGTTATTAAACCTATCCCACTCTCTAGATACCCCTTAGCACGTAAAGGAATATTATTTGGGGGTCCAGCCATAGAGAAGAGTTTAGACACTAGGATAAGATAAGGAACACACCCATTATAAAGATATCACATTAGGATTCTCTTTTTAAGCTGTTCCTTAAAACACTAGTGCTTAAGAAATCTATTGGAGGCAGAAGCAGTCAAGGGTAGCCTAGGGTTAGGGTTAGGCTTAGGGTTAGGCTTAGGGTATGGCTTAGGGTATGGGTTCGGGGAGGGCTTCGGGTACGGCGTAGGGTATGGGTTAGGGTTAGGGTTAGGGTTAGTGTTAGGGTTACGGCTCGGTTTAGGGTACGGGTTAGGATTAGGGTACGTGTTAGGGTTAGGGTAGGGGTTAGGGTTAGGGTACGCGTTAGGGTTAGGGTACTGATTAAACCTATCCCACTCTCTAGATACCCCTTAGCACGTAAAAGAATATTATTTGGGGGTCCAGCCATGGAGAAGAGTTTACACACTAGGATTAGATACGGAACACACCCATTATAAAGAAATCACATTAGGATTCTCTTTTTAAGCTGTTCCTTAAAACACTAGTGCTTAGGAAATCTATTGGAGGCAGAAGCAGTCAAGGGTAGCCTAGGGTTAGGGTTAGGCTTAGGGTACGGCTTAGGGTACGGCTTAGGGTACGGGTTCGGGGAGGGCTTCGGGTACGGCGTAGGGTATGGGTTAGGGTTAGGGTTAGGTTAGTGTTAGGGTTAGGGCTCCGTTTAGGGTACGGGTTAGGATTAGGGTACGTGTTAGGGTTAGGGTAGGGGTTAGGGATAGGGTACGCGTTAGGGTTAGGGTAGTTATTAAACCTATCCCACTCTCTAGATACCCCTTAGCACGTAAAGGAATATTATTTGGGGGTCCAGCCATGGAGAAGAGTTTAGACACTAAGATAATATAAGGATCACACACATTATAAAGAAATCACATTAGGATTCTCTTTTTAAGCTGTTCCTTAAAACACTAGTGCTTAGGATATCTATTGGAGGCAGAAGCAGTCAAGGGTAGCCTAGGGTTAGGGCTAGGCTTAGGGTTAGGCTTAGGGTACGGCTTAGGGTACGGGTTCGGGGAGGGCTTCGGGTACGGCGTAGGGTATGGGTTAGGGTTAGGGTTAGGGTTAGTGTTAGGGTTAGGGCTAGGTTTAGGGTACGGGTTAGGATTAGGGTACGCGTTAGGGTTATGGTAGGGGTTAGGGTTAGGGTACGCGTTAGGGTTAGGGTAGTTATTAAACCTATCCCACTCTCTAGATATCCCTTAGTACGTAAAGGAATATTATTTGGGGTTCCAGCCATGGAGAAGAGTTTAGACACTAGGATAAGATAAGGAACACACCCATTATAAAGAAATCACATTAGGATTCTCTTTTTAAGCTGTTCCTTAAAACACTAGTGCTTAGGAAATCTATTGGAGGCAGAAGCAGTCAAGGGTAGCCTAGGGTTAGGGTTAGGCTTAGGGTACGGCTTAGGGTACGGCTTAGGGTACGGGTTCGGGGAGGGCTTCGGGTACGGCGTAGAGTATGGGTTAGGGTTAGGGTTAGGTTAGTGTTAGGGTTAGGGCTCGGTTTAGGGTATGGGTTAGGATTAGGGTACGTGTTAGGGTTAGGGTAGGGGTTAGGGTTAGGGTACGCGTTAGGGTTAGGATAGTGATGAAACCTATCCCACTCTCTAGATACCCCTTAGCACGTAAAGGAATATTATTTGGGGGTCCAGCCATGGAGAAGAGTTTAGACACTAGGATTAGATAAGGAACACACACATTATAAAGAAATCACATTAGGATTCTCTTTTTAAGCTGTTCCTTAAAACACTAGTGCTTAGGAAATCTATTGGAGGCAGAAGCAGTCAAGGGTAGCCTAGGGTTAGGGTTAGGCTTAGGGTTAGGCTTAGGGTACGGCTTAGGGTACGGGTTCGGGGAGGGCTTCGGGTACGGCGTAGGGTATGGGTTAGGATTAAGGTTAGGGTTAGTGTTAGGGTTAGGGCTCGGTTTAGGGTACGGGTTAGGATTAGGGTACGTGTTAGGGTTAGGGTAGGGGTTAGGGTTAGGGTACGCGTTAGGGTTAGGGTAGTTATTAAACCTATCCCACTCTCTAGATACCCCTTAGCACGTAAAGGAATATTATTTGGGGGTCCAGCCATGGAGAAGAGTTTAGACACTAGGATAAGAGAAGGAACACACCCATTATAAAGAAATCACATTAGGATTCTCTTTTTAAGCTGTTCCTTAAAACACTAGTGCTTAGGAAATCTATTGGAGGCAGAAGCAGTCAAGGGTAGCCTAGGGTTAGCGTTAGGCTTAGGGTTAGGCTTAGGGTACGGGTTCGGGGAGGGCTTCGGGTACGGCGTAGGGTATGGGTTAGGGTTAGGGTTAGGTTAGTGTTAGGGTTAGGGCTCGGTTTAGGGTACGGGTTAGGATTAGGGTACGTGTTAGGGTTAGGGTAGGGGTTAGGGTTAGGGTACGCGTTAGGGTTAGGGTAGTTATTAAACCTATCCCACTCTCTAGATACCCCTTAGCCCGTAAAGTAATATTATTTGGGGGTCCAGCCATGGAGAAGAGTTTAGACACTAAGATAATATAAGGAACACACACATTATAAAGAAATCACATTAGGATTCTCTTTTTAAGCTGTTCCTTAAAACACTAGTGCTTAGGAAATCTATTGGAGGCAGAAGCAGTCAAGGGTAGCCTAGGGTTAGGGTTAGGCTTAGGGTTAGGCTTAGGGTACGGCTTAGGGTACGGGTTCGGGGAGGGCTTAGTGTACGGCGTAAGGTATGGGTTAGGGTTAGGGTTACTGTTAGGGTTTGGGCTCGGTTTAGGGTACGGGTTAGGATTAGGGCACGTGTTAGGGTTAGTGTAGGGGTTAGGGTTAGGGTACGTGTTAGGGTTAGGGGAGTTATTAAACCTCTCCCACTCTCTAGATACCCCTTAGCACGTAAAGGAATATTATTTGGGGGTCCAGCCATGGAGAAGAGTTTAGACTCTAGGATAAGATAAGGAACACACCCATTATAAAGAAATCACATTAGGATTCTCTTTTTAAGCTGTTCCTTAAAACACTAGTGCTTAGGAAATGTATTGGAGGCAGAAGCAGTCAAGGGTAGCCTAGGGTTAGGGTTAGGCTTAGGGTTAGGCTTAGGGTATGGCTTAGGGTACGGGTTCGGGGAGGGCTTCGGGTACGGCGTAGGGTATGGGTTAGGGTTAGGGTTAGGGTTAGTGTTAGGGTTAGGGCTCGGTTTAGGGTACGGGTTAGGATTAGGGTACGTGTTAGGGTTAGGGTAGGGGTTAGGTTTAGGGTACGCGTTATGGTTAGGGTACTGATTAAACCTATCCCACTCTCTAGATACCCCTTAGCACGTAAAAGAATATTATTTGGGGATCCAGCCATGGAGAAGAGTTTACACACTAGGATTAGATACGGAACACACCCATTATAAAGAAATCACATTAGGATTCTCTTTTTAAGCTGTTCCTTAAAACACTAGTGCTTAGGAAATCTATTGGAGGCAGAAGCAGTCAAGGGTAGCCTAGGGTTAGGGTTAGGCTTAGGGTACGGCTTAGGGTACGGCTTAGGGTACGGGTTCGGGGAGGGCTTCGGGTACGGCGTAGGGTATGGGTTAGGGTTAGGGTTAGGTTAGTGTTAGGGTTAGGGCTCCGTTTAGGGTACGGGTTAGGATTAGGGTACGTGTTAGGGTTAGGGTAGGGGTTAGGGATAGGGTACGCGTTAGGGTTAGGGTAGTTATTAAACCTATCCCACTCTCTAGATACCCCTTAGCACGTAAAGGAATATTATTTGGGGGTCCAGCCATGGAGAAGAGTTTAGACACTAAGATAATATAAGGATAACACACATTATAAAGAAATCACATTAGGATTCTCTTTTTAAGCTGTTCCTTAAAACACTAGTGCTTAGGATATCTATTGGAGGCAGAAGCAGTCAAGGGTAGCCTAGGGTTAGGGTTAGGCTTAGGGTTAGGCTTAGGGTACGGCTTAGGGTACGGGTTCGGGGAGGGCTTCGGGTACGGCGTAGGGTATGGGTTAGGGTTAGGGTTAGGGTTAGTGTTAGGGTTAGGGCTAGGTTTAGGGTACGGGTTAGGATTAGGGTACGCGTTAGGGTTATGGTAGGGGTTAGGGTTAGGGTACGCGTTAGGGTTAGGGTAGTTATTAAACCTATCCCACTCTCTAGATATCCCTTAGTACGTAAAGGAATATTATTTGGGGTTCCAGCCATGGAGAAGAGTTTAGACACTAGGATAAGATAAGGAACACACCCATTATAAAGAAATCACATTAGGATTCTCTTTTTAAGCTGTTCCTTAAAACACTAGTGCTTAGGAAATCTATTGGAGGCAGAAGCAGTCAAGGGTAGCCTAGGGTTAGGGTTAGGCTTAGGGTACGGCTTAGGGTACGGCTTAGGGTACGGGTTCGGGGAGGGCTTCGGGTACGGCGTAGAGTATGGGTTAGGGTTAGGGTTAGGTTAGTGTTAGGGTTAGGGCTCGGTTTAGGGTATGGGTTAGGATTAGGGTACGTGTTAGGGTTAGGGTAGGGGTTAGGTTTAGGGTACGCGTTAGGGTTAGGATAGTGATGAAACCTATCCCACTCTCTAGATACCCCTTAGCACGTAAAGGAATATTATTTGGGGGTCCAGCCATGGAGAAGAGTTTAGACACTAGGATTAGATAAGGAACACACACATTATAAAGAAATCACATTAGGATTCTCTTTTTAAGCTGTTCCTTAAAACACTAGTGCTTAGGAAATCTATTGGAGGCAGAAGCAGTCAAGGGTAGCCTAGGGTTAGGGTTAGGCTTAGGGTTAGGCTTAGGGTACGGCTTAGGGTACGGGTTCGGGGAGGGCTTCGGGTACGGCGTAGGGTATGGGTTAGGGTTAAGGTTAGGGTTAGTGTTAGGGTTAGGGCTCGGTTTAGGGTACGGGTTAGGATTAGGGTACGTGTTAGGGTTAGGGTAGGGGTTAGGGTTAGGGTACGCGTTAGGGTTAGGGTAGTTATTAAACCTATCCCACTCTCTAGATACCCCTTAGCACGTAAAGGAATATTATTTGGGGGTCCAGCCATGGAGAAGAGTTTAGACACTAGGATAAGAGAAGGAACACACCCATTATAAAGAAATCACATTAGGATTCTCTTTTTAAGCTGTTCCTTAAAACACTAGTGCTTAGGAAATCTATTGGAGGCAGAAGCAGTCAAGGGTAGCCTAGGGTTAGCGTTAGGCTTAGGGTTAGGCTTAGGGTACGGCTTAGGGTACGGGTTCGGGGAGGGCTTCGGGTACGGCGTAGGGTATGGGTTAGGGTTAGGGTTAGGTTAGTGTTAGGGTTAGGGCTCGGTTTAGGGTACGGGTTAGGATTAGGGTACGTGTTAGGGTTAGGGTAGGGGTTAGGGTTAGGGTACGCGTTAGGGTTAGGGTAGTTATTAAACCTATCCCACTCTCTAGATAACCCTTAGCCCGTAAAGTAATATTATTTGGGGGTCCAGCCATGGAGAAGAGTTTAGACACTAAGATAATATAAGGAACACACACATTATAAAGAAATCACATTAGGATTCTCTTTTTAAGCTGTTCCTTAAAACACTAGTGCTTAGGAAATCTATTGGAGGCAGAAGCAGTCAAGGGTAGCCTAGGGTTAGGGTTAGGCTTAGGGTTAGGCTTAGGGTACGGCTTAGGGTACGGGTTCGGGGAGGGCTTAGTGTACGGCGTAAGGTATGGGTTAGGGTTAGGGTTACTGTTAGGGTTTGGGCTCGGTTTAGGGTACGGGTTAGGATTAGGGCACGTGTTAGGGTTAGTGTAGGGGTTAGGGTTAGGGTACGTGTTAGGGTTAGGGGAGTTATTAAACCTCTCCCACTCTCTAGATACCCCTTAGCACGTAAAGGAATATTATTTGGGGGTCCAGCCATGGAGAAGAGTTTAGACTCTAGGATAAGATAAGGAACACACCCATTATAAAGAAATCACATTAGGATTCTCTTTTTAAGCTGTTCCTTAAAACACTAGTGCTTAGGAAATGTATTGGAGGCAGAAGCAGTCAAGGGTAGCCTAGGGTTAGGGTTAGGCTTAGGGTTAGGCTTAGGGTATGGCTTAGGGTACGGGTTCGGGGAGGGCTTCGGGTACGGCGTAGGGTATGGGTTAGGGTTAGGGTTAGGGTTAGTGTTAGGGTTAGGGCTCGGTTTAGGGTACGGGTTAGGATTAGGGTACGTGTTAGGGTTAGGGTAGGGGTTAGGTTTAGGGTACGCGTTATGGTTAGGGTACTGATTAAACCTATCCCACTCTCTAGATACCCCTTAGCACGTAAAAGAATATTATTTGGGGATCCAGCCCTGGAGAAGAGTTTACACACTAGGATTAGATACGGAACACACCCATTATAAAGAAATCACATTAGGATTCTCTTTTTAAGCTGTTCCTTAAAACACTAGTGCTTAGGATATCTATTGGAGGCAGAAGCAGTCAAGGGTAGCCTAGGGTTAGGGTTAGGCTTAGGGTACGGCTTAGGGTACGGCTTAGGGTACGGGTTCGGGGAGGGCTACGGGTACGGCGTAGGGTATGGGTTAGGGTTAGGGTTAGGGTTAGTGTTAGGGTTAGGGCTCGGTTTAGGGTACGGGTTAGGATTAGGGTACGCGTTAGGGTTATGGTAGGGGTTAGGGTTAGGGTACGCGTTAGGGTTAGGGTAGTTATTAAACCTATCCCACTCTCTAGATACCCCTTAGTACGTAAAGGAATATTATTTGGGGGTCCAGCCATGGAGAAGAGTTTAGACAGTAGGATAAGATAAGGAACACACCCATTATAAAGAAATCACATTAGGATTCTCTTTTTAAGCTGTTCCTTAAAACACTAGTGCTTAGGAAATGTATTGGAGGCAGAAGCAGTCAAGGGTAGCCTAGGGTTAGGGTTAGGGTTAGGGTTAGGCTTAGGGTACGGCTTAGGTTACGAGTTCGGGGAGGGCATCGGGTACGGTGTAGGGTATGGGTTAGGGTTAGGGTTAGGGTTAGTGTTAGGGTTAGGGCTCGGTTTAGGGTACGGGTTAGGATTAGGGTACGTGTTAGGGTTAGGGTAGGGGTTAGGGTTAGGGTACGCGTTAGGGTTAGGATAGTGATTAAACCTATCCCACTCTCTAGATACCCCTTAGCACGTAAAGGAATATTATTTGGGGGTCCAGCCATGGAGAAGAGTTTAGACACTAGGATTAGATAAGGAACACACCCATTATAAAGAAATCACTTTAGGATTCTCTTTTTAAGCTGTTCCTTAAAACACTAGTGCTTAGGAAATCTATTGGAGGCAGAAGCAGTCAAGGGTACCCTAGGGTTAGGGTTAGGCTTAGGGTTAGGCTTAGGGTACGGCTTAGGGTACGGGTTCGGGGAGGGCTTCCGGTACGGCGTAGGGTATGGGTTAGGGTTAGGGTTAGGGTTACTGTTAGGGTTTGGGCTCGGTTTAGGGTACGGGTTAGGATTAGGGCACGTGTTAGGGTTAGTGTAGGGGTTAGGGTTAGGGTACGTGTTAGGGTTAGGGGAGTTATTAAACCTCTCCCACTATCTAGATACCCCTTAGCACGTAAAGGAATATTATTTGGGGGTCCAGCCATGGAGAAGAGTTTAGACTCTAGGATAAGATAAGGAACACACCCATTATAAAGAAATCACATTAGGATTCTCTTTTTAAGCTGTTCCTTAAAACACTAGTGCTTAGGAAATGTATTGGAGGCAGAAGCAGTCAAGGGTAGCCTAGGGTTAGGGTTAGGCTTAGGGTTAGGCTTAGGGTATGGCTTAGGGTACGGGTTCGGGGAGGGCTTCGGGTACGGCGTAGGGTATGGGTTAGGGTTAGGGTTAGGGTTAGTGTTAGGGTTAGGGCACGGTTTAGGGTACGGGTTAGGATTAGGGTACGTGTTAGGGTTAGGGTAGGGGTTAGGTTTAGGGTACGCGTTATGGTTAGGGTACTGATTAAACCTATCCCACTCTCTAGATACCCCTTAGCACGTAAAAGAATATTATTTGGGGATCCAGCCATGGAGAAGAGTTTACACACTAGGATTAGATACGGAACACACCCATTATAAAGAAATCACATTAGGATTCTCTTTTTAAGCTGTTCCTTAAAACACTAGTGCTTAGGAAATCTATTGGAGGCAGAAGCAGTCAAGGGTAGCCTAGGGTTAGGGTTAGGCTTAGGGTACGGCTTAGGGTACGGCTTAGGGTACGGGTTCGGGGAGGGCTTCGGGTACGGCGTAGGGTATGGGTTAGGGTTAGGGTTAGGTTAATGTTAGGGTTAGGGCTCGGTTTAGGGTACGGGTTAGGATTAGGGTACATGTTAGGGTTAGGGTAGGGGTTAGGGTTAGGGTACGCGTTAGGGTTAGGGTAGTTATTAAACCTATCCCACTCTCTAGATACCCCTAAGCACGTAAAGGAATATTATTTGGGGGTCCAGCCATGGAGAAGAGTTTAGACACTAAGATAATATAAGGATCACACACATTATAAAGAAATCACATTAGGAATCTCTTTTTAAGCTGTTCCTTAAAACACTAGTGCTTAGGATATCTATTGGAGGCAGAAGCAGTCAAGGGTAGCCTAGGGTTAGGGTTAGGCTTAGGGTACGGCTTAGGGTACGGGTTCGGGGAGGGCTTCGGGTACGGCGTAGGGTATGGGTTAGGGTTAGGGTTAGGGTTAGTGTTAGGGTTAGGGCTCGGTTTAGGGTACGGGTTAGGATTAGGGCACGTGTTAGGGTTAGTGTAGGGGTTAGGGTTAGGGTACGTGTTAGGGTTAGGGGAGTTATTAAACCTCTCCCACTCTCTAGATACCCCTTAGCACGTAAAGGAATATTATTTGGGGGTCCAGCCATGGAGAAGAGTTTAGACTCTAGGATAAGATAAGGAACACACCCATTATAAAGAAATCACATTAGGATTCTCTTTTTAAGCTGTTCCTTAAAACACTAGTGCTTAGGAAATGTATTGGAGGCAGAAGCAGTCAAGGGTAGCCTAGGGTTAGGGTTAGGCTTAGGGTTAGGCTTAGGGTATGGCTTAGGGTACGGGTTCGGGGAGGGCTTCGGGTACGGCGTAGGGTATGGGTTAGGGTTAGGGTTAGGGTTAGTGTTAGGGTTAGGGCTCGGTTTAGGGTACGGGTTAGGATTAGGGTACGTGTTAGGGTTAGGGTAGGGGTTAGGTTTAGGGTACGCGTTATGGTTAGGGTACTGATTAAACCTATCCCACTCTCTAGATACCCCTTAGCACGTAAAAGAATATTATTTGGGGATCCAGCCATGGAGAAGAGTTTACACACTAGGATTAGATACGGAACACACCCATTATAAAGAAATCACATTAGGATTCTCTTTTTAAGCTGTTCCTTAAAACACTAGTGCTTAGGATATCTATTGGAGGCAGAAGCAGTCAAGGGTAGCCTAGGGTTAGGGTTAGGCTTAGGGTACGGCTTAGGGTACGGCTTAGGGTACGGGTTCGGGGAGGGCTTCGGGTACGGCGTAGGGTATGGGTTAGGGTTAGGGTTAGGGTTAGTGTTAGGGTTAGGGCTCGGTTTAGGGTACGGGTTAGGATTAGGGTACGCGTTAGGGTTATGGTAGGGGTTAGGGTTAGGGTACGCGTTAGGGTTAGGGTAGTTATTAAACCTATCCCACTCTCTAGATACCCCTTAGTACGTAAAGGAATATTATTTGGGGGTCCAGCCATGGAGAAGAGTTTAGACAGTAGGATAAGATAAGGAACACACCCATTATAAAGAAATCACATTAGGATTCTCTTTTTAAGCTGTTCCTTAAAACACTAGTGCTTAGGAAATGTATTGGAGGCAGAAGCAGTCAAGGGTAGCCTAGGGTTAGGGTTAGGGTTAGGGTTAGGCTTAGGGTACGGCTTAGGTTACGGGTTCGGGGAGGGCATCGGGTACGGTGTAGGGTATGGGTTAGGGTTAGGGTTAGGGTTAGTGTTAGGTTTAGGGCTCGGTTTAGGGTACGGGTTAGGATTAGGGTACGTGTTAGGGTTAGGGTAGGGGTTAGGGTTAGGGTACGCGTTAGGGTTAGGATAGTGATTAAACCTCTCCCACTCTCTAGATACCCCTTAGCACGTAAAGGAATATTATTTGGGGGTCCAGCCATGGAGAAGAGTTTAGACACTAGGATTAGATAAGGAACACACCCATTATAAAGAAATCACTTTAGGATTCTCTTTTTAAGCTGTTCCTTAAAACACTAGTGCTTAGGAAATCTATTGGAGGCAGAAGCAGTCAAGGGTAGCCTAGGGTTAGGGTTAGGCTTAGGGTTAGGCTTAGGGTACGGCTTAGGGTACGGGTTCGGGGAGGGCTTCCGGTACGGCGTAGGGTATGGGTTAGGGTTAGGGTTAGGGTTACTGTTAGGGTTTGGGCTCGGTTTAGGGTACGGGTTAGGATTAGGGCACGTGTTAGGGTTAGTGTAGGGGTTAGGGTTAGGGTACGTGTTAGGGTTAGGGGAGTTATTAAACCTCTCCCACTCTCTAGATACCCCTTAGCACGTAAAGGAATATTATTTGGGGGTCCAGCCATGGAGAAGAGTTTAGACTCTAGGATAAGATAAGGAACACACCCATTATAAAGAAATCACATTAGGATTCTCTTTTTAAGCTGTTCCTTAAAACACTAGTGCTTAGGAAATGTATTGGAGGCAGAAGCAGTCAAGGGTAGCCTAGGGTTAGGGTTAGGCTTAGGGTTAGGCTTAGGGTATGGCTTAGGGTACGGGTTCGGGGAGGGCTTCGGGTACGGCGTAGGGTATGGGTTAGGGTTAGGGTTAGGGTTAGTGTTAGGGTTAGGGCACGGTTTAGGGTACGGGTTAGGATTAGGGTACGTGTTAGGGTTAGGGTAGGGGTTAGGTTTAGGGTACGCGTTATGGTTAGGGTACTGATTAAACCTATCCCACTCTCTAGATACCCCTTAGCACGTAAAAGAATATTATTTGGGGGTCCAGCCATGGAGAAGAGTTTACACACTAGGATTAGATACGGAACACACCCATTATAAAGAAATCACATTAGGATTCTCTTTTTAAGCTGTTCCTTAAAACACTAGTGCTTAGGAAATCTATTGGAGGCAGAAGCAGTCAAGGGTAGCCTAGGGTTAGGGTTAGGCTTAGGGTACGGCTTAGGGTACGGCTTAGGGTACGGGTTCGGGGAGGGCTTCGGGTACGGCGTAGGGTATGGGTTAGGGTTAGGGTTAGGTTAGTGTTAGGGTTAGGGCTCGGTTTAGGGTACGGGTTAGGATTAGGGTACATGTTAGGGTTAGGGTAGGGGTTAGGGTTAGGGTACGCGTTAGGGTTAGGGTAGTTATTAAACCTATCCCACTCTCTAGATACCCCTAAGCACGTAAAGGAATATTATTTGGGGGTCCAGCCATGGAGAAGAGTTTAGACACTAAGATAATATAAGGATCACACACATTATAAAGAAATCACATTAGGAATCTCTTTTTAAGCTGTTCCTTAAAACACTAGTGCTTAGGATATCTATTGGAGGCAGAAGCAGTCAAGGGTAGCCTAGGGTTAGGGTTAGGCTTAGGGTACGGCTTAGGGTACGGGTTCGGGGAGGGCTTCGGGTACGGCGTAGGGTATGGGTTAGGGTTAGGGTTAGGGTTAGTGATAGGGTTAGGGCTCGGTTTAGGGTACGGGTTAGGATTAGGGTACGCGTTAGGGTTATGGTAGGGGTTAGGGTTAGGGTACGCGTTAGGGTTAGGGTAGTTATTAAACCTATCCCACTCTCTAGATACCCCTTAGTACGTAAAGGAATATTATTTGGGGGTCCAGCCATGGAGAAGAGTTTAGACAGTAGGATAAGATAAGGAACACACCCATTATAAAGAAATCACATTAGGATTCTCTTTTTAAGCTGTTCCTTAAAACACTAGTGCTTAGGAAATGTATTGGAGGCAGAAGCTGTCAAGGGTAGCCTAGGGTTAGGGTTAGGCTTAGGGTTAGGCTTAGGGTACGGCTTAGGTTACGGGTTCGGGGAGGGCATCGGGTACGGTGTAGGGTATGGGTTAGGGTTAGGGTTAGGGTTAGTGTTAGGGTTAGGGCTCGGTTTAGGGTACGGGTTAGGATTAGGGTACGTGTTAGGGTTAGGGTAGGGGTTAGGGTTAGGGTACGCGTTAGGGTTAGGATAGTGATTAAACCTATCCCACTCTCTAGATACCCCTTAGCACGTAAAGGAATATTATTTGGGGGTCCAGCCATGGAGAAGAGTTTAGACACTAGGATTAGATAAGGAACACACCCATTATAAAGAAATCACTTTAGGATTCTCTTTTTAAGCTGTTCCTTAAAACACTAGTGCTTAGGAAATCTATTGGAGCAGGAGCAGTCAAGGGTAGCCTAGGGTTAGGGTTAGGCTTAGGGTTAGGCTTAGGGTACGGCTTAGGGTACGGGTTCGGGGAGGGCTTCAGGTACGGCGTAGGGTATGGGTTAGGGTTAGGGTTAGGGTTACTGTTAGGGTTTGGGCTCGGTTTAGGGTACGGTTTAGGATTAGGGCACGTGTTAGGGTTAGTGTAGGGGTTAGGGTTAGGGTACTTGTTAGGGTTAGGGTAGTTATTAAACCTCTCCCACTCTCTAGATACCCCTTAGCACGTAAAGGAATATTATTTGGGGGTCCAGCCATGGAGAAGAGTTTAGACTCTAGGATAAGATAAGGAACACACCCATTATAAAGAAATCACATTAGGATTCTCTTTTTAAGCTGTTCCTTAAAACACTAGTGCTTAGGAAATGTATTGGAGGCAGAAGCAGTCAAGGGTAGCCTAGGGTTAGGGTTACGCTTAGGGTTAGGCTTAGGGTATGGCTTAGGGTACGGGTTCGGGGAGGGCTTCGGGTACGGCGTAGGGTATGGGTTAGGGTTAGGGTTAGGGTTAGTGTTAGGGTTAGGGCTCGGTTTAGGGTACGGGTTAGGATTAGGGTACGTGTTAGGGTTATGGTAGGGGTTAGGTTTAGGGTACGCGTTATGGTTAGGGTACTGATTAAACCTATCCCACTCTCTAGATACCCCTTAGCACGTAAAAGAATATTATTTGGGGGTCCAGCCATGGAGAAGAGTTTACACACTAGGATTAGATACGGAACACACCCATTATAAAGAAATCACATTAGGATTCTCTTTTTAAGCTGTTCCTTAAAACACTAGTGCTTAGGAAATCTATTGGAGGCAGAAGCAGTCAAGGGTAGCCTAGGGTTAGGGTTAGGCTTAGGGTACGGCTTAGGGTACGGCTTAGGGTACGGGTTCGGGGAGGGCTTCGGGTACGGCGTAGGGTATGGGTTAGGGTTAGGGTTAGGTTAGTGTTAGGGTTAGGGCTCGGTTTAGGGTACGGGTTAGGATTAGGGTACGTGTTAGGGTTAGGGTAGGGGTTAGGGTAGTTATTAAACCTATCCCACTCTCTAGATACCCCTTAGCACGTAAAGGAATATTATTTGGGGGTCCAGCCATGGAGAAGAGTTTAGCCACTAAGATAATATAAGGATCACACACATTATAAAGAAATCACATTAGGAATCTCTTTTTAAGCTGTTCCTTAAAACACTAGTGCTTAGGATATCTATTGGAGGCAGAAGCAGTCAAGGGTAGCCTAGGGTTAGGGTTAGGCTTAGGGTACGGCTTAGGGTACGGGTTCGGGGAGGGCTTCGGGTACGGCGTAGGGTATGGGTTAGGGTTAGGGTTAGGGTTAGTGTTAGGGTTAGGGCTCGGTTTAGGGTACGGGTTAGGATTAGGGTACGTGTTAGGGTTAGGGTAGGGGTTAGGGTTAGGGTACGCGTTAGGGTTAGGGTACTGATTAAACCTATCCCACTCTCTAGATACCCCTTAGCACGTAAAAGAATATTATTTGGGGGTCCAGCCATGGAGAAGAGTTTACACACTAGGATTAGATACGGAACACACCCATTATAAAGAAATCACATTAGGATTCTCTTTTTAAGCTGTTCCTTAAAACACTAGTGCTTAGGAAATCTATTGGAGGCAGAAGCAGTCAAGGGTAGCCTAGGGTTAGGGTTAGGCTTAGGGTACGGCTTAGGGTACGGCTTAGGGTACGGGTTAGGGGAGGGCTTCGGGTACGGCGTAGGGTATGGGTTAGGGTTAGTGTTAGGTTAGAGTTAGGGTTAGGGCTCGGTTTAGGGTACGGGTTAGGATTAGGGTACGTGTTAGGGTTAGGGTAGGGGTTAGGGTTAGGGTACGCGTTAGGGTTAGGGTAGTTATTAAACCTATCCCACTCTCTAGATACCCCTTAGCACGTAAAGGAATATTATTTGGGGGTCCAGCCATGGAGAAGAGTTTAGACACTAAGATAATATAAGGATCACACACATTATAAAGAAATCACATTAGGATTCTCTTTTTAAGCTGTTCCTTAAAACACTAGTGCTTAGGATATCTATTGGAGGCAGAAGCAGTCAAGGGTAGCCTAGGGTTAGGGTTAGGCTTAGGGTTAGGCTTAGGGTACGGCTTAGGGTACGGGTTCGGGGAGGGCTTCGGGTACGGCGTAGGGTATGGGTTAGGGTTAGGGTTAGGGTTACTGTTAGGGTTTGGGCTCGGTTTAGGGTACGGGTTAGGATTAGGGCACGTGTTAGGGTTAGTGTAGGGGTTAGGGTTAGGGTACGTGTTAGGGTTAGGGTAGTTATTAAACCTCTCCCACTCTCTAGTTACCCCTTAGCACGTAAAGGAATATTATTTGGGGGTCCAGCCATGGAGAAGAGTTTAGACTCTAGGATAAGATAAGGAACACACCCATTATAAAGAAATCACATTAGGATTCTCTTTTTAAGCTGTTCCTTAAAACACTAGTGCTTAGGAAATGTATTGGAGGCAGAAGCAGTCAAGGGTAGCCTAGGGTTAGGGTTAGGCTTAGGGTTAGGCTTAGGGTATGGCTTAGGGTACGGGTTCGGCGAGGGCTTCTGGTACGGCGTAGGGTATGGGTTAGGGTTAGGGTTAGGGTTAGTGTTAGGGTTAGGGCTCGGTTTAGGGTACGGTTTAGGATTAGGGTACGTGTTAGGGTTAGGGTAGGGGTTAGGGTTAGGGTACGCGTTAGGGTTAGGGTACTGATTAAACCTATCCCACTCTCTAGATACCCCTTAGCACGTAAAAGAATATTATTTGGGGGTCCAGCCATGGAGAAGAGTTTACACACTAGGATTAGATACGGAACACACCCATTATAAAGAAATCACATTAGGATTCTCTTTTTAAGCTGTTCCTTAAAACACTAGTGCTTAGGAAATCTATTGGAGGCAGAAGCAGTCAAGGGTAGCCTAGGGTTAGGGTTAGGCTTAGGGTACGGTTTAGGGTACGGGTTCGGGGAGGGCTTCGGGTACGGCGTAGGGTATGGGTTAGGGTTAGGGTTAGGTTAGTGTTAGGGTTAGGGCTCGGTTTAGGGTACGGGTTAGGATTAGGGTACGTGTTAGGGTTAGCGTAGGGTTAGGGTTAGGGTACGCTTTAGGGTTAGGGTAGTTATTAAACCTATCCCACTCTCTAGATACCCCTTAGCACATAAAGGAATATTATTTGGGGGTCCAGCCATGGAGAAGAGTTTAGACACTAAGATAATATAAGGATCACACACATTATAAAGAAATCACATTAGGATTCTCTTTTTAAGCTGTTCCTTAAAACACTAGTGCTTAGGAAATCTATTTGAGGCAGAAGCAGTCAAGGGTAGCCTAGGTTTAGGGTTAGGCTTAGGGTTAGGCTTAGGGTACGGCTTAGGGTACTGGTTCGGGGAGGGCTTATGGTACGGCGTAGGGTATGGGTTAGGGTTAGGGTTAGGGTTACTGTTAGGGTTTGGGCTCGGTTTAGGGTACGGGTTAGGATTAGGGCACGTGTTAGGGTTAGTGTAGGGGTTAGGGTTAGGGTACTTGTTAGGGTTAGGGTAGTTATTAAACCTCTCCCACTCTCTAGATACCCCTTAGCACGTAAAGGAATATTATTTGGGGGTCCAGCCATGGAGAAGAGTTTAGACTCTAGGATAAGATAAGGAACACACCCATTATAAAGAAATCACATTAGGATTCTCTTTTTAAGCTGTTCCTTAAAACACTAGTGCTTAGGAAATGTATTGGAGGCAGAAGCAGTCAAGGGTAGCCTAGGGTTAGGGTTAGGCTTAGGGTTAGGCTTAGGGTATGGCTTAGGGTACGGGTTCGGGGAGGGCTTCGGGTACGGCGTAGGGTATGGGTTAGGGTTAGGGTTAGGGTTAGTGTTAGGGTTAGGGCTCGGTTTAGGGTACGGGTTAGGATTAGGGTACGTGTTAGGGTTATGGTAGGGGTTAGGTTTAGGGTACGCGTTATGGTTAGGGTACTGATTAAACCTATCCCACTCTCTAGATACCCCTTAGCACGTAAAAGAATATTATTTGGGGGTCCAGCCATGGAGAAGAGTTTACACACTAGGATTAGATACGGAACACACCCATTATAAAGAAATCACATTAGGATTCTCTTTTTAAGCTGTTCCTTAAAACACTAGTGCTTAGGAAATCTATTGGAGGCAGAAGCAGTCAAGGGTAGCCTAGGGTTAGGGTTAGGCTTAGGGTACGGCTTAGGGTACGGCTTAGGGTACGGGTTCGGGGAGGGCTTCGGGTACGGCGTAGGGTATGGGTTAGGGTTAGGGTTAGGTTAGTGTTAGGGTTAGGGCTCGGTTTAGGGTACGGGTTAGGATTAGGGTACGTGTTAGGGTTAGGGTAGGGGTTAGGGTAGTTATTAAACCTATCCCACTCTCTAGATACCCCTTAGCACGTAAAGGAATATTATTTGGGGGTCCAGCCATGGAGAAGAGTTTAGACACTAAGATAATATAAGGATCACACACATTATAAAGAAATCACATTAGGAATCTCTTTTTAAGCTGTTCCTTAAAACACTAGTGCTTAGGATATCTATTGGAGGCAGAAGCAGTCAAGGGTAGCCTAGGGTTAGGGTTAGGCTTAGGGTACGGCTTAGGGTACGGGTTCGGGGAGGGCTTCGGGTACGGCATAGGGTATGGGTTAGGGTTAGGGTTAGGGTTAGTGTTAGGGTTAGGGCTCGGTTTAGGGTACGGGTTAGGATTAGGGTACGTGTTAGGGTTAGGGTAGGGGTTAGGGTTAGGGTACGCGTTAGGGTTAGGGTACTGATTAAACCTATCCCACTCTCTAGATACCCCTTAGCACGTAAAAGAATATTATTTGGGGGTCCAGCCATGGAGAAGAGGTTACACACTAGGATTAGATACGGAACACACCCATTATAAAGAAATCACATTAGGATTCTCTTTTTAAGCTGTTCCTTAAAACACTAGTGCTTAGGAAATCTATTGGAGGCAGAAGCAGTCAAGGGTAGCCTAGGGTTAGGGTTAGGCTTAGGGTACGGCTTAGGGTACGGGTTCGGGGAGGGCTTCGGGTACGGCGTAGGGTATGGGTTAGGGTTAGGGTTAGGTTAGTGTTAGGGTTAGGGCTCGGTTTAGGGTACGGGTTAGGATTAGGGTACGTGTTAGGGTTAGGGTAGGGGTTAGGGTTAGGGTACGCGTTAGGGTTAGGGTAGTTATTAAACCTATCCCACTCTCTAGATACCCCTTAGCACGTAAAGGAATATTATTTGGGGGTCCAGCCATGGAGAAGAGTTTAGACACTAGGATAAGAGAAGGAACACACCCATTATAAAGAAATCACATTAGGATTCTCTTTTTAAGCTGTTCCTTAAAACACTAGTGCTTAGGAAATCTATTGGAGGCAGAAGCAGTCAAGGGTAGCCTAGGGTTAGCGTTAGGCTTAGGGTTACGCTTAGGGTACGGCTTAGGGTACGGGTTCGGGGAGGGCTTCGGGTACGGCGTAGGGTATGGGTTAGGGTTAGGGTTAGGTTAGTGTTAGGGTTAGGGCTCGGTTTAGGGTACGGGTTAGGATTAGGGTACGTGTTAGGGTTAGGGTAGGGGTTAGGTTTAGGGTACGCGTTAGGGTTAGGGTAGTTATTAAACCTATCCCACTCTCTAGATACCCCTTAGCCCGTAAAGTAATATTATTTGGGGGTCCAGCCATGGAGAAGAGTTTAGACACTAAGATAATATAAGGAACACACACATTATAAAGAAATCACATTAGGATTCTCTTTTTAAGCTGTTCCTTAAAACACTAGTGCTTAGGAAATCTATTGGAGGCAGAAGCAGTCAAGGGTAGCCTAGGGTTAGGGTTAGGCTTAGGGTTAGGCTTAGGGTACGGCTTAGGGTACGGGTTCGGGGAGGGCTTAGTGTACGGCGTAAGGTATGGGTTAGGGTTAGGGTTACTGTTAGGGTTTGGGCTCGGTTTAGGGTACGGGTTAGGATTAGGGCACGTGTTAGGGTTAGTGTAGGGGTTAGGGTTAGGGTACGTGTTAGGGTTAGGGGAGTTATTAAACCTCTCCCACTCTCTAGATACCCCTTAGCACGTAAAGGAATATTATTTGGGGGTCCAGCCATGGAGAAGAGTTTAGACTCTAGGATAAGATAAGGAACACACCCATTATAAAGAAATCACATTAGGATTCTCTTTTTAAGCTGTTCCTTAAAACACTAGTGCTTAGGAAATGTATTGGAGGCAGAAGCAGTCAAGGGTAGCCTAGGGTTAGGGTTAGGCTTAGGGTTAGGCTTAGGGTATGGCTTAGGGTACGGGTTCGGGGAGGGCTTCGGGTACGGCGTAGGGTATGGGTTAGGGTTAGGGTTAGGGTTAGTGTTAGGGTTAGGGCTCGGTTTAGGGTACGGGTTAGGATTAGGGTACGTGTTAGGGTTAGGGTAGGGGTTAGGTTTAGGGTACGCGTTATGGTTAGGGTACTGATTAAACCTATCCCACTCTCTAGATACCCCTTAGCACGTAAAGGAATATTATTTGGGGGTCCAGCCATGGAGAAGAGTTTAGACACTAGGATTAGATAAGGAACACACCCATTATAAAGAAATCACATTAGGATTCTCTTTTTAAGCTGTTCCTTAAAACACTAGTGCTAAGGAAATCTATTGGAGGCAGAAGCAGTCAAGGGTAGCCTAGGGTTAGGGTTAGGCTTAGGGTTAGGCTTAGTGTACGGCTTAGGGTACGGGTTCGGGGAGGGCTTCTTGTACGGCGTAGGGTATGGGTTAGGGTTAAGGTTAGGGTTAGTGTTAGGGTTAGGGCTCGGTTTAGGGTACGGGTTAGGATTAGGGTACGTGTTAGGGTTAGGGTAGGGGTTAAGGTTAGGGTACGCGTTAGGGTTAGGGTAGTTATTAAAACTATCCCACTCTCTAGATACCCCTTAGCACGTAAAGGAATATTATTTGGGGGTCCAGCCATGGAGAAGAGTTTAGACAGTAGGATAAGAGAAGGAACACACCCATTATAAAGAAATCACATTAGGATTCTCTTTTTAAGCTGTTCCTTAAAACACTATTGCTTAGGAAATCTACTGGAGGCAGAAGCAGTCAAGGGTAGCCTAGGGTTAGGGTTAGGCTTAGGGTTAGGCTTAGGGTACGGCTTAGGGTACGGGTTCGGGGAGGGCTTCGGGTACGGCGTAGGGTATGGGTTAGGGTTAGGGTTAGGGTTAGTGTTAGGGTTAGGGCTCGGTGTAGGGTACGGGTTAGGATTAGGGTACGCGTTAGGGTTATGGTAGGGGTTAGGGTTAGGGTACGCGTTAGGGTTAGGGTAGTTATTAAACCTATCCCACTCTCTAGATACCCCTTAGTACGTAAAGGAATATTATTTGGGGGTCCAGCCATGGAGAAGTGTTTAGACAGTAGGATAAGATAAGGAACACACCCATTATAAAGAAATCACATTAGGATTCTCTTTTTAAGCTGTTCCTTAAAACACTAGTGCTTAGGAAATGTATTGGAGGCAGAAGCTGTCAAGGGTAGCCTAGGGTTAGGGTTAGGGTTAGGGTTAGGCTTAGGGTACGGCTTAGGTTACGGGTTCGGGGAGGGCATCGGGTACGGTGTAGGGTATGGGTTAGGGTTAGGGTTAGGGTTAGTGTTAGGGTTAGGGCTCGGTTTAGGGTACGGGTTAGGATTAGGGTACGTGTTAGGGTTAGGGTAGGGGTTAGGGTTAGGGTACGCGTTAGGGTTAGGATAGTGATTAAACCTATCCCACTCTCTAGATACCCCTTAGCACGTAAAGGAATATTATTTGGGGGTCCAGCCATGGAGAAGAGTTTAGACACTAGGATTAGATAAGGAACACACCCATTATAAAGAAATCACTTTAGGATTCTCTTTTTAAGCTGTTCCTTAAAACACTAGTGCTTAGGAAATCTATTGGAGGCAGAAGCAGTCAAGGGTAGCCTAGGGTTAGGGTTAGGCTTAGGGTTAGGCTTAGGGTACGGCTTAGGGTACGGGTTCGGGGAGGGCTTCAGGTACGGCGTAGGGTATGGGTTAGGGTTAGGGTTAGGGTTACTGTTAGGGTTTGGGCTCGGTTTAGGGTACGGGTTAGGATTAGGGCACGTGTTAGGGTTAGTGTAGGGGTTAGGGTTAGGGTACTTGTTAGGGTTAGGGTAGTTATTAAACCTCTCCCACTCTCTAGATACCCCTTAGCACGTAAAGGAATATTATTTGGGGGTCCAGCCATGGAGAAGAGTTTAGACTCTAGGATAAGATAAGGAACACACCCATTATAAAGAAATCACATTAGGATTCTCTTTTTAAGCTGTTCCTTAAAACACTAGTGCTTAGGAAATGTATTGGAGGCAGAAGCAGTCAAGGGTAGCCTAGGGTTAGGGTTAGGCTTAGGGTTAGGCTTAGGGTATGGCTTAGGGTACGGGTTCGGGGAGGGCTTCGGGTACGGCGTAGGGTATGGGTTAGGGTTAGGGTTAGGGTTAGTGTTAGGGTTAGGGCTCGGTTTAGGGTACGGGTTAGGATTAGGGTACGTGTTAGGGTTATGGTAGGGGTTAGGTTTAGGGTACACGTTATGGTTAGGGTACTGATTAAACCTATCCCACTCTCTAGATACCCCTTAGCACGTAAAAGAATATTATTTGGGGGTCCAGCCATGGAGAAGAGTTTACACACTAGGATTAGATACGGAACACACCCATTATAAAGAAATCACATTAGGATTCTCTTTTTAAGCTGTTCCTTAAAACACTAGTGCTTAGGAAATCTATTGGAGGCAGAAGCAGTCAAGGGTAGCCTAGGGTTAGGGTTAGGCTTAGGGTACGGCTTAGGGTACGGCTTAGGGTACGGGTTCGGGGAGGGCTTCGGGTACGGCGTAGGGTATGGGTTAGGGTTAGGGTTAGGTTAGTGTTAGGGTTAGGGCTCGGTTTAGGGTACGGGTTAGGATTAGGGTACGTGTTAGGGTTAGGGTAGGGGTTAGGGTAGTTATTAAACCTATCCCTCTCTCTAGATACCCCTTAGCACGTAAAGGAATATTATTTGGGGGTCCAGCCATGGAGAAGAGTTTAGACACTAAGATAATATAAGGATCACACACATTATAAAGAAATCACATTAGGAATCTCTTTTTAAGCTGTTCCTTAAAACACTAGTGCTTAGGATATCTATTGGAGGCAGAAGCAGTCAAGGGTAGCCTAGGGTTAGGGTTAGGCTTAGGGTACGGCTTAGGGTACGGGTTCGGGGAGGGCTTCGGGTACGGCGTAGGGTATGGGTTAGGGTTAGGGTTAGGGTTAGTGTTAGGGTTAGGGCTCGGTTTAGGGTACGGGTTAGGATTATGGTACGTGTTAGGGTTAGGGTAGGGGTTAGGGTTAGGGTACGCGTTAGGGTTAGGGTACTGATTAAACCTATCCCACTCTCTAGATACCCCTTAGCACGTAAAAGAATATTATTTGGGGGTCCAGCCATGGAGAAGAGTTTACACACTAGGATTAGATACGGAACACACCCATTATAAAGAAATCACATTAGGATTCTCTTTTTAAGCTGTTCCTTAAAACACTAGTGCTTAGGAAATCTATTGGAGGCAGAAGCAGTCAAGGGTAGCCTAGGGTTAGGGTTAGGCTTAGGGTACGGCTTAGGGTACGGCTTAGGGTACGGGTTAGGGGAGGGCTTCGGGTACGGCGTAGGGTATGGGTTAGGGTTAGTGTTAGGTTAGAGTTAGGGTTAGGGCTCGGTTTAGGGTACGGGTTAGGATTAGGGTACGTGTTAGGGTTAGGGTAGGGGTTAGGGTTAGGGTACGCGTTAGGGTTAGGGTAGTTATTAAACCTATCCCACTCTCTAGATACCCCTTAGCACGTAAAGGAATATTATTTGGGGGTCCAGCCATGGAGAAGAGTTTAGACACTAAGATAATATAAGGATCACACACATTATAAAGAAATCACATTAGGATTCTCTTTTTAAGCTGTTCCTTAAAACACTAGTGCTTAGGAAATGTATTGGAGGCAGAAGCAGTCAAGGGTAGCCTAGGGTTAGGGTTAGGCTTAGGGTTAGGCTTAGGGTATGGCTTAGGGTACGGGTTCGGCGAGGGCTTCTGGTACGGCGTAGGGTATGGGTTAGGGTTAGGGTTAGGTTTAGTGTTAGGGTTAGGGCTCGGTTTAGGGTACGGTTTAGGATTAGGGTACGTGTTAGGGTTAGGGTAGGGGTTAGGGTTAGGGTACGCGTTAGGGTTAGGACACTGATTAAACCTATCCCACTCTCTAGATACCCCTTAGCACGTAAAGGAATATTATTTGGGGGTCCAGCCATGGAGAAGAGTTTAGACACTAAGACAATATAAGGATCACACACATTATAAAGAAATCACATTAGGATTCTCTTTTTAAGCTGTTCCTTAAAACACTAGTGCTTAGGAAATCTATTGGAGGCAGAAGCAGTCAAGGGTAGCCTAGGGTTAGGGTTAGGCTTAGGGTTAGGCTTAGGGTACGGCTTAGGGTACTGGTTCGGGGAGGGCTTAGGGTACGGCGTAGGGTATGGGTTAGGGTTAGGGTTAGGGTTACTGTTAGGGTTTGGGCTCGGTTTAGGGTACGGGTTAGGATTAGGGCACGTGTTAGGGTTAGTGTAGGGTTTACGGTTAGGGTACGTGTTAGGGTTAGGGTAGTTATTAAACCTCTCCCACTCTCTAGATACCCCTTAGCACGTAAAGGAATATTATTTGGGGGTCCAGCCATGGAGAAGAGTTTAGACTCTAGGATAAGATAAGGAACACACCCATTATAAAGAAATCACATTAGGATTCTCTTTTTAAGCTGTTCCTTAAAACACTAGTGCTTAGGAAATGTATTGGAGGCAGAAGCAGTCAAGGGTAGCCTAGGGTTAGGGTTAGGCTTAGGGTTAGGCTTAGGGTATGGCTTAGGGTACGGTTTCGGGGAGGGCTTCGGGTACGGCGTAGGGTATGGGTTAGGGTTAGGGTTAGGGTTAGTGTTAGGGTTAGGGCTCGGTTTAGGGTACGGGTTAGGATTAGGGTACGTGTTAGGGTTAGGGTAGGGGTTAGGGTTAGGGTACGCGTTAGGGTTAGGGTACTGATTAAACCTATCCCACTCTCTAGATACCCCTTAGCACGTAAAAGAATATTATTTGGGGGTCCAGCCATGGAGAAGAGTTTACACACTAGGATTAGATACGGAACACACCCATTATAAAGAAATCACATTAGGATTCTCTTTTTAAGCTGTTCCTTAAAACACTAGTGCTTAGGAAATCTATTGGAGGCAGAAGCAGTCAAGGGTAGCCTAGGGTTAGGGTTAGGCTTAGGGTACGGCTTAGGGTACGGGTTCGGGGAGGGCTTCGGGTACGGCGTAGGGTATGGGTTAGGGTTAGGGTTAGGTTAGTGTTAGGATTAGGGCTCGGTTTAGGGTACGGGTTAGGATTAGGGTACGTGTTAGGGTTAGGGTAGGGTTAGGGTTAGGGTACGCGTTAGGGTTAGGGTAGTTATTAAACCTATCCCACTCTCTAGATACCCCTTAGCACGTAAAGGAATATTATTTGGGGGTCCAGCCATGGAGAAGAGTTTAGACACTAAGATAATATAAGGATCACACACATTATAAAGAAATCACATTAGGATTCTCTTTTTAAGCTGTTCCTTAAAACACTAGTGCTTAGGAAATCTATTGGAGGCAGAAGCAGTCAAGGGTAGCCTAGGGTTAGGGTTAGGCTTAGGGTTAGGCTTAGGGTACGGCTTAGGGTACGGGTTCGGGGAGGGCTTAGGGTACGGCGTAGGGTATGGGTTAGGGTGAGGGTTAGGGTTACTGTTAGGGTTTGGGCTCGGTTTAGGGTACGGGTTAGGATTAGGGCACGTGTTAGGGTTAGTGTAGGGGTTAGGGTTAGGGTACGTGTTAGGGTTAGGATAGTTATTAAACCTCTCCCACTCTCTAGATACCCCTTAGCACGTAAAGGAATATTATTTGGGGGTCCAGCCATGGAGAAGAGTTTAGACTCTAGGATAAGATAAGGAACACACCCATTATAAAGAAATCACATTAGGATTCTCTTTTTAAGCTGTTCCTTAAAACACTAGTGCTTAGGAAATGTATTGGAGGCAGAAGCAGTCAAGGGTAGCCTAGGGTTAGGGTTAGGCTTAGGGATAGGCTTAGGGTATGGCTTAGGGTACGGGTTCGGGGAGGGCTTCGGGTACGGCTTAGGGTATGGGTTAGGGTTAGGGTTAGGGTTAGTGTTAGGGTTAGGGCTCGGTTTAGGGTACGGATTAGGATTAGGGTACGTGTTAGGGTTAGGGTAGGGGTTAGGGTTAGGGTACGCTTTAGGGTTAGGGTACTGATTAAACCTATCCCACTCTCTAGATACCCCTTAGCACGTAAAAGAATATTATTTGGGGGTCCAGCCATGGAGAAGAGTTTACACACTAGGATTAGATACGGAACACACCCATTATAAAGAAATCACATTAGGATTCTCTTTTTAAGCTGTTCCTTAAAACACTAGTGCTTAGGAAATCTATTGGAGGCAGAAGCAGTCAAGGGTAGCCTAGGGTTAGGGTTAGGCTTAGGGTACGGCTTAGGGTACGGGTTCGGGGAGGGCTTCGGGTACGGCGTAGGGTATGGGTTAGGGTTAGGGTTAGGTTAGTGTTAGGGTTAGGGCTCGGTTTAGGGTACGGGTTAGGATTAGGGTACATGTTAGGGTTAGGGTAGTGGTTAGGGTTAGGGTACGCGTTAGGGTTAGGGTAGTTATTAAACCTATCCCACTCTCTAGATACCCCTTAGCACGTAAAGGAATATTATTTGGGGGTCCAGCCATGGAGAAGAGTTTAGACACTAAGATAATATAAGGATCACACACATTATAAAGAAATCACATTAGGATTCTCTTTTTAAGCTGTTCCTTAAAACACTAGTGCTTAGGATATCTATTGGAGGCAGAAGCAGTCAAGGGTAGCCTAGGGTTAGGGTTAGGCTTAGGGTTAGGCTTAGGGTACGGCTTAGGGTACGGGTTCGGGGAGGGCTTCGGGTACGGCATAGGGTATGGGTTAGGGTTAGGGTTAGTGTTAGGGTTAGGGCTCGGTTTAGGTTACGGGTTAGGATTAGGGTACGCGTTAGGGTTATGGTAGGGGTTAGGGTTAGGGTACGCGTTAGGGTTAGGGTAGTTATTAAACCTATCCCACTTTCTAGATACCCCTTAGTACGTAAAGGAATATTATTTGGGGGTCCAGCCATGGAGAAGAGTTTAGACACTAGGATAAGATAAGGAACACACCCATTATAAAGAAATCACATTAGGATTCTCTTTTTAAGCTGTTCCTTAAAACACTAGTGCTTAGGAAATGTATTGGAGGCAGAAGCTGTCAAGGGTAGCCTAGGGTTAGGGTTAGGCTTAGGGTTAGGCTTAGGGTACGGCTTAGGTTACGGGTTCGGGGAGGGCTTCGGGTACGGTGTAGGGTATGGGTGAGGGTTAGGGTTAGGGTTAGTGTTAGGGTTAGGGCTCGGTTTAGGGTACGGGTTAGAATTAGGGTACGTGTTAGGGTTAGGGTAGGGGTTAGGGTTAGGGTACGCGTTAGGGTTAGGATAGTGATTAAACCTATCCCACTCTCTAGATACCCCTTAGCACGTAAAGGAATATTATTTGGGGGTCCAGCCATGGAGAAGAGTTTAGACACTAGGATTAGATAAGGAACACACCCATTATAAAGAAATCACATTAGGATTCTCTTTTTAAGCTGTTCCTTAAAACACTAGTGCTAAGGAAATCTATTGGAGGCAGAAGCAGTCAAGGGTAGCCTAGGGTTAGGGTTAGGCTTAGGGTTAGGCTTAGTGTACGGCTTAGGGTACGGGTTCGGGGAGGGCTTCTTGTACGGCGTAGGGTATGGGTTAGGGTTAAGGTTAGGGTTAGTGTTAGGGTTAGGGCTCGGTTTAGGGTACGGGTTAGGATTAGGGTACGTGTTAGGGTTAGGGTAGGGGTTAAGGTTAGGGTACGCGTTAGGGTTAGGGTAGTTATTAAAACTATCCCACTCTCTAGATACCCCTTAGCACGTAAAGGAATATTATTTGGGGGTCCAGCCATGGAGAAGAGTTTAGACAGTAGGATAAGAGAAGGAACACACCCATTATAAAGAAATCACATTAGGATTCTCTTTTTAAGCTGTTCCTTAAAACACTATTGCTTAGGAAATCTACTGGAGGCAGAAGCAGTCAAGGGTAGCCTAGGGTTAGGGTTAGGCTTAGGGTTAGGCTTAGGGTACGGCTTAGGGTACGGGTTCGGGGAGGGCTTCGGGTACGGCGTAGGGTATGGGTTAGGGTTAGGGTTAGGGTTAGTGTTAGCGTAAGGGCCCGGTTTAGGGTACGGGTTAGGGTTAGGGTACGTGTTAGGGTTAGGGTAGGGGTTAGGGTTAGGGTACGCGTTAGGGTTAGGGTAGTGATTAAACCTATCCCACTCTCTAGATACCCCTTAGCACGTAAAGGAATATTATTTGGGGGTCCAGGTATGGAGAAGAGTTTAGACACTAGGATTAGATAAGGAACACACCCATTATAAAGAAATCACATTAGGATTCTCTTTTTAAGCTGTTCCTTAAAACACTAGTGCTTAGGAAATCTATTGGAGGCAGAAGCAGTCAAGGGTAGCCTAGGGTTAGGGTTAGGCTTAGGGTTAGGCTTAGGGTACGGCTTAGGGTACGAGTTCGGGGAGGGCTTAGGGTACGGCGTAGGGTATGGGTTAGGGTTAGGGTTAGGGTTACTGTTAGGGTTTAGGCTCGGTTTAGGGTACGGGTTAGGATTAGGGCACGTGTTAGGGTTAGTGTAGGGGTTAGGGTTAGGGTACGTGTTAGGGTTAGGGTAGTTATTAAACCTCTCCCACTCTCTAGTTACCCCTTAGCACGTAAAGGAATATTATTTGGGGGTCCAGCCATGGAGAAGAGTTTACACACTAGGATTAGATACGGAACACACCCATTATAAAGAAATCACATTAGGATTCTCTTTTTAAGCTGTTCCTTAAAACACTAGTGCTTAGGAAATCTATTGGAGGCAGAAGCAGTCAAGGGTAGCCTAGGGTTAGGGTTAGGCTTAGGGTTAGGCTTAGGGTACGGGTTCGGGGAGGGCTTCGGGTACGGCGTAGGGTATGGGTTAGGGTTAGGGTTAGGTTAGTGTTAGGGTTAGGGCTCGGTTTAGGGTACGGGTTAGGATTAGGGTACGTGTTAGGGTTAGGGTAGGGTTAGGGTTAGGGTACGCTTTAGGGTTAGGGTAGTTATTAAACCTATCCCACTCTCTAGATACCCCTTAGCACGTAAAGGAATATTATTTGGGGGTCCAGCCATGGAGAAGAGTTTAGACACTAAGATAATATAAGGATCACACACATTATAAAGAAATCACATTAGGATTCTCTTTTTAAGCTGTTCCTTAAAACACTAGTGCTTAGGAAATCTATTGGAGGCAGAAGCAGTCAAGGGTAGCCTAGGGTTAGGGTTAGGCTTAGGGTTAGGCTTAGGGTACGGCTTAGGGTACGGGTTCGGGGAGGGCTTCGGGTACGGTGTAGGGTATGGGTTAGGGTTAGGGTTAGGTTAGTGTTAGGGTTAGGGCTCGGTTTAGGGTACGGGTTAGGATTAGGGTACGTGTTAGGGTTAGGGTAGTGGTTAGGGTTAGGGTACGCGTTAGGGTTAGGGTAGTTATTAAACCTATCCCACTCTCTAGATACCCCTTAGCACGTAAAGGAATATTATTTGGGGGTCCAGCCATGGAGAAGAGTTTAGACACTAAGATAATATAAGGATCACACACATTATAAAGAAATCACATTAGGATTCTCTTTTTAAGCTGTTCCTTAAAACACTAGTGCTTAGGATATCTATTGGAGGCAGAAGCAGTCAAGGGTAGCCTAGGGTTAGGGTTAGGCTTAGGGTTAGGCTTAGGGTACGGCTTAGGGTACGGGTTCGGGGAGGGCTTCGGGTACGGCATAGGGTATGGGTTAGGGTTAGGGTTAGTGTTAGGGTTAGGGCTCGGTTTAGGTTACGGGTTAGGATTAGGGTACGCGTTAGGGTTATGGTAGGGGTTAGGGTTAGGGTACGCGTTAGGGTTAGGGTAGTTATTAAACCTATCCCACTCTCTAGATACCCCTTAGTACGTAAAGGAATATTATTTGGGGGTCCAGCCATGGAGAAGAGTTTAGACACTAGGATAAGATAAGGAACACACCCATTATAAAGAAATCACATTAGGATTCTCTTTTTAAGCTGTTCCTTAAAACACTAGTGCTTAGGAAATGTATTGGAGGCAGAAGCTGTCAAGGGTAGCCTAGGGTTAGGGTTAGCCTTAGGGTTAGGCTTAGGGTACGGCTTAGGTTACGGGTTCGGGGAGGGCTTCGGGTACGGTGTAGGGTATGGGTTAGGGTTAGGGTTAGGGTTAGTGTTAGGGTTAGGGCTCGGTTTAGGGTACGGGTTAGAATTAGGGTACGTGTTAGGGTTAGGGAAGGGGTTAGGGTTAGGGTACGCGTTAGGGTTAGGATAGTGATTAAACCTATCCCACTCTCTAGATACCCCTTAGCACGTAAAGGAATATTATTTGGGGGTCCAGCCATGGAGAAGAGTTTAGACACTAGGATTAGATAAGGAACACACCCATTATAAAGAAATCACATTAGGATTCTCTTTTTAAGCTGTTCCTTAAAACACTAGTGCTAAGGAAATCTATTGGAGGCAGAAGCAGTCAAGGGTAGCCTAGTGTTAGGGTTAGGCTTAGGGTTAGGCTTAGTGTACGGCTTAGGGTACGGGTTCGGGGAGGGCTTCTTGTACGGCGTAGGGTATGGGTTAGGGTTAAGGTTAGGGTTAGTGTTAGGGTTAGGGCTCGGTTTAGGGTACGGGTTAGGATTAGGGTACGTGTTAGGGTTAGGGTAGGGGTTAAGGTTAGGGTACGCGTTAGGGTTAGGGTAGTTATTAAAACTATCCCACTCTCTAGATACCCCTTAGCACGTAAAGGAATATTATTTGGGGGTCCAGCCATGGAGAAGAGTTTAGACAGTAGGATAAGAGAAGGAACACACCCATTATAAAGAAATCACATTAGGATTCTCTTTTTAAGCTGTTCCTTAAAACACTAGTGCTTAGGAAATCTACTGGAGGCAGAAGCAGTCAAGGGTAGCCTAGGGTTAGGGTTAGGCTTAGGGTTAGGCTTAGGGTACGGCTTAGGGTACGGGTTCGGGGAGGGCTTCGGGTACGGCGTAGGGTATGGGTTAGGGTTAGGGTTAGGGTTAGTGTTAGGGTTAGGGCTCGGTTTAGGGTACGGGTTAGGGTTAGGGTACGTGTTAGGGTTAGGGTAGGGGTTAGGGTTAGGGTACGCGTTAGGGTTAGGGTAGTGATTAAACCTATCCCACTCTCTAGATACCCCTTAGCACGTAAAGGAATATTATTTGGGGGTCCAGGTATGGAGAAGAGTTTAGACACTAGGATTAGATAAGGAACACACCCATTATAAAGAAATCACATTAGGATTCTCTTTTTAAGCTGTTCCTTAAAACACTAGTGCTTAGGAAATCTATTGGAGGCAGAAGCAGTCAAGGGTAGCCTAGGGTTAGGGTTAGGCTTAGGGTTAGGCTTAGGGTACGGCTTAGGGTACGGGTTCGGGCAGGGCTTAGGGTACGGCGTAGGGTATGGGTTAGGGTTAGGGTTAGGGTTACTGTTAGGGTTTGGGCTCGGTTTAGGGTACGGGTTAGGATTAGGGCACGTGTTAGGGTTAGTGTAGGGGTTAGGGTTAGGGTACGTGTTAGGGTTAGGGTAGTTATTAAACCTCTCCCACTCTCTAGTTACCCCTTAGCACGTAAAGGAATATTATTTGGGGGTCCAGCCATGGAGAAGAGTTTAGACTCTAGGATAAGATAAGGAACACACCCATTATAAAGAAATCACATTAGGATTCTCTTTTTAAGCTGTTCCTTAAAACACTAGTGCTTAGGAAATGTATTGGAGGCAGAAGCAGTCAAGGGTAGCCTAGGGTTAGGGTTAGGCTTAGGGTTAGGCTTAGGGTATGGCTTAGGGTACGGGTTCGGCGAGGGCTTCTGGTACGGCGTAGGGTATGGGTTAGGGTTAGGGTTAGGGTTAGTGTTAGGGTTAGGGCTCGGTTTAGGGTACGGGTTAGGATTAGGGTACGTGTTAGGGTTAGGGTAGGGGTTAGGGTTAGGGTACGCGTTAGGGTTAGGGTACTGATTAAACCTATCCCACTCTCTAGATACCCCTTAGCACGTAAAAGAATATTATTTGGGGGTCCAGCCATGGAGAAGAGTTTACACACTAGGATTAGATACGGAACACACCCATTATAAAGAAATCACATTAGGATTCTCTTTTTAAGCTCTTCCTTAAAACACTAGTGCTTAGGAAATCTATTGGAGGCAGAAGCAGTCAAGGGTAGCCTAGGGTTAGGGTTAGGCTTAGGGTTAGGCTTAGGGTACGGGATCGGGGAGGGCTTCGGGTACGGCGTAGGGTATGGGTTAGGGTTAGGGTTAGGTTAGTGTTAGGGTTAGGGCTCGGTTTAGGGTACGGGTTAGGATTAGGGTACGTGTTAGGGTTAGGGTAGGGTTAGGGTTAGGGTACGCTTTAGGGTTAGGGTAGTTATTAAACCTATCCCACTCTCTAGATACCCCTTAGCACGTAAAGGAATATTATTTGGGGGTCCAGCCATGGAGAAGAGTTTAGACACTAAGATAATATAAGGATCACACACATTATAAAGAAATCACATTAGGATTCTCTTTTTAAGCTGTTCCTTAAAACACTAGTGCTTAGGAAATCTATTGGAGGCAGAAGCAGTCAAGGGTAGCCTAGGGTTAGGGTTAGGCTTAGGGTTAGGCTTAGGGTACGGCTTAGGGTACGGGTTCGGGGAGGGCTTAGGGTACGGCGTAGGGTATGGGTTAGGGTGAGGGTTAGGGTTACTGTTAGGGTTTGGGCTCGGTTTAGGGTACGGGTTAGGATTAGGGCACGTGTTAGGGTTAGTGTAGGGGTTAGGGTTAGGGTACCTGTTAGGGTTAGGGTAGTTATTAAACCTCTCCCACTCTCTAGATACCCCTTAGCACGTAAAGGAATATTATTTGGGGGTCCAGCCATGGAGAAGAGTTTAGACTCTAGGATAAGATAAGGAACACACCCATTATAAAGAAATCACATTAGGATTCTCTTTTTAAGCTGTTCCTTAAAACACTAGTGCTTAGGAAATGTATTGGAGGCAGAAGCAGTCAAGGGTAGCCTAGGGTTAGGGTTAGGCTTAGGGTTAGGCTTAGGGTATGGCTTAGGGTACGGGTTCGGGGAGGGCTTCGGGTACGGCTTAGGGTATGGGTTAGGGTTAGGGTTAGGGTTAGTGTTAGGGTTAGGGCTCGGTTTAGGGTACGGGTTAGGATTAGGGTACGTGTTAGGGTTAGGGTAGGGGTTAGGGTTAGGGTACGCGTTAGGGTTAGGGTACTGATTAAACCTATCCCACTCTCTAGATACCCCTTAGCACGTAAAAGAATATTATTTGGGGGTCCAGCCATGGAGAAGAGTTTACACACTAGGATTAGATACGGAACACACCCATTATAAAGAAATCACATTAGGATTCCCTTTTTAAGCTGTTCCTTAAAACACTAGTGCTTAGGAAATCTATTGGAGGCAGAAGCAGTCAAGGGTAGCCTAGGGTTTGGGTTAGGCTTAGGGTACGGCTTAGGGTACGGCTTAGGGTACAGGTTCGGGGAGGGCTTCGGGTACGGCGTAGGGTATGGGTTAGGGTTAGGGTTAGGTTAGTGTTAGGGTTAGGGCTCGGTTTAGGGTACGGGTTAGGATTAGGGTACGTGTTAGGGTTAGGGTAGGGGTTAGGGTTAGGGTACGCGTTAGGGTTAGGGTAGTTATTAAACCTATCCCACTCTCTAGATACCCCTTAGCACGTAAAGGAATATTATTTGGGGGTCCAGCCATGGAGAAGAGTTTAGACACTAAGATAATATAAGGATCACACACATTATAGAGAAATCACATTAGGATTCTCTTTTTAAGCTGTTCCTTAAAACACTAGTGCTTAGGATATCTATTGGAGGCAGAAGCAGTCAAGGGTAGCCTTGGTTTAGGGTTAGGCTTAGGGTTAGGCTTAGGGTACGGCTTAGGGTACGGGTTCGGGGAGGGCTTCGGGTACGGCATAGGGTATGGGTTAGGGTTAGGGTTAGTGTTAGGGTTAGGGCTCGGTTTAGGTTACGGATTAGGATTAGGGTACGCGTTAGGGTTATGGTAGGGGTTAGGGTTAGGGTACGCGTTAGGGTTAGGGTAGTTATTAAACCTATCCCACTCTCTAGATACCCCTTAGCACGTAAAGGAATATTATTTGGGGGTCCAGCCATGGAGAAGAGTTTAGATACTAAGATAATATAAGGAACACACACATTATAAAGAAATCACATTAGGATTCTCTTTTTAAGCTGTTCCTTAAAACACTAGTGCTTAGGAAATCTATTGGAGGCAGAAGCAGTCAAGGGTAGCCTAGGGTTAGGGTTAGGCTTAGGGTTAGGCTTAGGGTACGGCTTAGGGTACGGGCTCGGGGAGGGCTTCGGGTACGGCGTAGGGTATGGGTTAGGGTTAGGGTTAAGGTTAGTGTTAGGGTTAGGGCTCGGTTTAGGGTACGGGTTAGGATTAGGGTACGTGTTAGGGTTAGGGTAGGGGTTAGGGTTAGGGTACGCGTTAGGGTTAGGGTAGTTATTAAACCTATCCCACTCTCTAGATACTCCTTAGCACGTAAAGGAATATTATTTGGGGGTCCAGCCATGGAGAAGAGTTTAGACACTAGGATAAGATAAGGAACACACCCATTATAAAGAAATCACATTAGGATTCTCTTTTTAAGCTGTTCCTTAAATCACTAGTGGTTAGGAAATGTATTGGAGGCAGAAGCAGTCAAGGGTAGCCTAGGGTTAGGGTTAGGCTTAGGGTTAGGCTTAGGGTACGGCTTAGGGTACGGGTTCGGGGAGGGCTTCGGGTACGGCGTAGGGTATGGGTTAGGGTTAGGGTTAGGGTTAGTGTTAGGGTTAGGGCTCGGTTTAGGGTACGGGTTAGGATTAGGGTACACGTTAGGGTTATGGTAGGGGTTAGGGTTAGGGTACGCGTTAGGGTTAGGATAGTGATTAAACCTATCCCACTCTCTAGATACCCCTTAGCACGTAAAGGAATATTATTTGGGGGTCTAGCCATGGAGAAGAGTTTACACACTAGGATTAGATACGGAACACACCCATTATAAAGAAATCACATTAGGATTCTCTTTTTAAGCTGTTCCTTAAAACACTAGTGCTTAGGAAATCTATTGGAGGCAGAAGCAGTCAAGGGTAGCCTAGGGTTAGGGTTAGGCTTAGGGTACGGCTTAGGGTACGGGTTCGGGGAGGGCTTCGGGTACGGCGTAGGGTATGGGTTAGGGTTAGGGTTAGGTTAGTGTTAGGGTTAGGGCTCGGTTTAGGGTACGGGTTAGGATTAGGGTACGTGTTAGGGTTAGGGTAGTGGTTAGGGTTAGGGTACGCGTTAGGGTTAGGGTAGTTATTAAACCTATCCCACTCTCTAGATACCCCTTAGCACGTAAAGGAATATTATTTGGGGGTCCAGCCATGGAGAAGAGTTTAGACACTAAGATAATATAAGGATCACACACATTATAAAGAAATCACATTAGGATTCTCTTTTTAAGCTGTTCCTTAAAACACTAGTGCTTAGGATATCTATTGGAGGCAGAAGCAGTCAAGGGTAGCCTAGGGTTAGGGTTAGGCTTAGGGTTAGGCTTAGGGTACGGCTTAGGGTAGGGGTTCGGGGAGGGCTTCGGGTACGGCATAGGGTATGGGTTAGGGTTAGGGTTAGTGTTAGGGTTAGGGCTCGGTTTAGGTTACGGGTTAGGATTAGGGTACGCGTTAGGGTTATGGTAGGGGTTAGGGTTAGGGTACGCGTTAGGGTTAGGGTAGTTATTAAACCTATCCCACTTTCTAGATACCCCTTAGTACGTAAAGGAATATTATTTGGGGGTCCAGCCATGGAGAAGAGTTTAGACACTAGGATAAGATAAGGAACACACCCATTATAAAGAAATCACATTAGGATTCTCTTTTTAAGCTGTTCCTTAAAACACTAGTGCTTAGGAAATGTATTGGAGGCAGAAGCTGTCAAGGGTAGCCTAGGGTTAGGGTTAGGCTTAGGGTTAGGCTTAGGGTACGGCTTAGGTTACGGGTTCGGGGAGGGCTTCGGGTACGGTGTAGGGTATGGGTTAGGGTTAGGGTTAGGGTTAGTGTTAGGGTTAGGGCTCGGTTTAGGGTACGGGTTAGAATTAGGGTACGTGTTAGGGTTAGGGTAGGGGTTAGGGTTAGGGTACGCGTTAGGGTTAGGATAGTGATTAAACCTATCCCACTCTCTAGATACCCCTTAGCACGTAAAGGAATATTATTTGGGGGTCCAGCCATGGAGAAGAGTTTAGACACTAGGATTAGATAAGGAACACACCCATTATAAAGAAATCACATTAGGATTCTCTTTTTAAGCTGTTCCTTAAAACACTAGTGCTAAGGAAATCTATTGGAGGCAGAAGCAGTCAAGGGTAGCCTAGGGTTAGGGTTAGGCTTAGGGTTAGGCTTAGTGTACGGCTTAGGGTACGGGTTCGGGGAGGGCTTCTTGTACGGCGTAGGGTATGGGTTAGGGTTAAGGTTAGGGTTAGTGTTAGGGTTAGGGCTCGGTTTAGGGTACGGGTTAGGATTAGGGTACGTGTTAGGGTTAGGGTAGGGGTTAAGGTTAGGGTACGCGTTAGGGTTAGGGTAGTTATTAAAACTATCCCACTCTCTAGATACCCCTTAGCACGTAAAGGAATATTATTTGGGGGTCCAGCCATGGAGAAGAGTTTAGACAGTAGGATAAGAGAAGGAACACACCCATTATAAAGAAATCACATTAGGATTCTCTTTTTAAGCTGTTCCTTAAAACACTATTGCTTAGGAAATCTACTGGAGGCAGAAGCAGTCAAGGGTAGCCTAGGGTTAGGGTTAGGCTTAGGGTTAGGCTTAGGGTACGGCTTAGGGTACGGGTTCGGGGAGGGCTTCGGGTACGGCGTAGGGTATGGGTTAGGGTTAGGGTTAGGGTTAGTGTTAGCGTAAGGGCCCGGTTTAGGGTACGGGTTAGGGTTAGGGTACGTGTTAGGGTTAGGGTAGGGGTTAGGGTTAGGGTACGCGTTAGGGTTAGGGTAGTGATTAAACCTATCCCACTCTCTAGATACCCCTTAGCACGTAAAGGAATATTATTTGGGGGTCCAGGTATGGAGAAGAGTTTAGACACTAGGATTAGATAAGGAACACACCCATTATAAAGAAATCACATTAGGATTCTCTTTTTAAGCTGTTCCTTAAAACACTAGTGCTTAGGAAATCTATTGGAGGCAGAAGCAGTCAAGGGTAGCCTAGGGTTAGGGTTAGGCTTAGGGTTAGGCTTAGGGTACGGCTTAGGGTACGAGTTCGGGGAGGGCTTAGGGTACGGCGTAGGGTATGGGTTAGGGTTAGGGTTAGGGTTACTGTTAGGGTTTAGGGTCGGTTTAGGGTACGGGTTAGGATTAGGGCACGTGTTAGGGTTAGTGTAGGGGTTAGGGTTAGGGTACGTGTTAGGGTTAGGGTAGTTATTAAACCTCTCTCACTCTCTAGTTACCCCTTAGCACGTAAAGGAATATTATTTGGGGGTCCAGCCATGGAGAAGAGTTTACACACTAGGATTAGATACGGAACACACCCATTATAAAGAAATCACATTAGGATTCTCTTTTTAAGCTGTTCCTTAAAACACTAGTGCTTAGGAAATCTATTGGAGGCAGAAGCAGTCAAGGGTAGCCTAGGGTTAGGGTTAGGCTTAGGGTTAGGCTTAGGGTACGGCTTAGGGTACTGGTTCGGGGAGGGCTTAGGGTACGGCGTAGGGTATGGGTTAGGGTTAGGGTTAGGGTTACTGTTAGGGTTTGGGCTCGGTTTAGGGTACGGGTTAGGATTAGGGCACGTGTTAGGGTTAGTGTAGGGTTTACGGTTAGGGTACGTGTTAGGGTTAGGGTAGTTATTAAACCTCTCCCACTCTCTAGATACCCCTTAGCACGTAAAGGAATATTATTTGGGGGTCCAGCCATGGAGAAGAGTTTAGACTCTAGGATAAGATAAGGAACACACCCATTATAAAGAAATCACATTAGGATTCTCTTTTTAAGCTGTTCCTTAAAACACTAGTGCTTAGGAAATGTATTGGAGGCAGAAGCAGTCAAGGGTAGCCTAGGGTTAGGGTTAGGCTTAGGGTTAGGCTTAGGGTATGGCTTAGGGTACGGTTTCGGGGAGGGCTTCGGGTACGGCGTAGGGTATGGGTTAGGGTTAGGGTTAGGGTTAGTGTTAGGGTTAGGGCTCGGTTTAGGGTACGGGTTAGGATTAGGGTACGTGTTAGGGTTAGGGTAGGGGTTAGGGTTAGGGTACGCGTTAGGGTTAGGGTACTGATTAAACCTATCCCACTCTCTAGATACCCCTTAGCACGTAAAAGAATATTATTTGGGGGTCCAGCCATGGAGAAGAGTTTACACACTAGGATTAGATACGGAACACACCCATTATAAAGAAATCACATTAGGATTCTCTTTTTAAGCTGTTCCTTAAAACACTAGTGCTTAGGAAATCTATTGGAGGCAGAAGCAGTCAAGGGTAGCCTAGGGTTAGGGTTAGGCTTAAGGTACGGCTTAGGGTACGGGTTCGGGGAGGGCTTCGGGTACGGCGTAGGGTATGGGTTAGGGTTAGGGTTAGGTTAGTGTTAGGATTAGGGCTCGGTTTAGGGTACGGGTTAGGATTAGGGTACGTGTTAGGGTTAGGGTAGGGTTAGGGTTAGGGTACGCGTTAGGGTTAGGGTAGTTATTAAACCTATCCCACTCTCTAGATACCCCTTAGCACGTAAAGGAATATTATTTGGGGGTCCAGCCATGGAGAAGAGTTTAGACACTAAGATAATATAAGGATCACACACATTATAAAGAAATCACATTAGGATTCTCTTTTTAAGCTGTTCCTTAAAACACTAGTGCTTAGGAAATCTATTGGAGGCAGAAGCAGTCAAGGGTAGCCTAGGGTTAGGGTTAGGCTTAGGGTTAGGCTTAGGGTACGGCTTAGGGTACGGGTTCGGGGAGGGCTTAGGGTACGGCGTAGGGTATGGGTTAGGGTGAGGGTTAGGGTTACTGTTAGGGTTTGGGCTCGGTTTAGGGTACGGGTTAGGATTAGGGCACGTGTTAGGGTTAGTGTAGGGGTTAGGGTTAGGGTACGTGTTAGGGTTAGGATAGTTATTAAACCTCTCCCACTCTCTAGATACCCCTTAGCACGTAAAGGAATATTATTTGGGGGTCCAGCCATGGAGAAGAGTTTAGACTCTAGGATAAGATAAGGAACACACCCATTATAAAGAAATCACATTAGGATTCTCTTTTTAAGCTGTTCCTTAAAACACTAGTGCTTAGGAAATGTATTGGAGGCAGAAGCAGTCAAGGGTAGCCTAGGGTTAGGGTTAGGCTTAGGGATAGGCTTAGGGTATGGCTTAGGGTACGGGTTCGGGGAGGGCTTCGGGTACGGCTTAGGGTATGGGTTAGGGTTAGGGTTAGGGTTAGTGTTAGGGTTAGGGCTCGGTTTAGGGTACGGATTAGGATTAGGGTACGTGTTAGGGTTAGGGTAGGGGTTAGGGTTAGGGTACGCTTTAGGGTTAGGGTACTGATTAAACCTATCCCACTCTCTAGATACCCCTTAGCACGTAAAAGAATATTATTTGGGGGTCCAGCCATGGAGAAGAGTTTACACACTAGGATTAGATACGGAACACACCCATTATAAAGAAATCACATTAGGATTCTCTTTTTAAGCTGTTCCTTAAAACACTAGTGCTTAGGAAATCTATTGGAGGCAGAAGCAGTCAAGGGTAGCCTAGGGTTAGGGTTAGGCTTAGGGTACGGCTTAGGGTACGGGTTCGGGGAGGGCTTCGTGTACGGCGTAGGGTATGGGTTAGGGTTAGGGTTAGGTTAGTGTTAGGGTTAGGGCTCGGTTTAGGGTACGGGTTAGGATTAGGGTATGTGTTAGGGTTAGGGTAGTGGTTAGGGTTAGGGTACGCGTTAGGGTTAGGGTAGTTATTAAACCTATCCCACTCTCTAGATACCCCTTAGCACGTAAAGGAATATTATTTGGGGGTCCAGCCATGGAGAAGAGTTTAGACACTAAGATAATATAAGGATCACACACATTATAAAGAAATCACATTAGGATTCTCTTTTTAAGCTGTTCCTTAAAACACTAGTGCTTAGGATATCTATTGGAGACAGAAGCAGTCAAGGGTAGCCTAGGGTTAGGGTTAGGCTTAGGGTTAGGCTTAGGGTACGGCTTAGGGTACGGGTTCGGGGAGGGCTTAGGGTACGGCGTAGGGTATGGGTTAGGGTGAGGGTTAGGGTTACTGTTAGGGTTTGGGCTCGGTTTAGGGTACGGGTTAGGATTAGGGCACGTGTTAGGGTTAGTGTAGGGGTTAGGGTTAGGGTACCTGTTAGGGTTAGGGTAGTTATTAAACCTCTCCCACTCTCTAGATACCCCTTAGCACGTAAAGGAATATTATTTGGGGGTCCAGCCATGGAGAAGAGTTTAGACTCTAGGATAAGATAAGGAACACACCCATTATAAAGAAATCACATTAGGATTCTCTTTTTAAGCTGTTCCTTAAAACACTAGTGCTTAGGAAATGTATTGGAGGCAGAAGCAGTCAAGGGTAGCCTAGGGTTAGGGTTAGGCTTAGGGTTAGGCTTAGGGTATGGCTTAGGGTACGGGTTCGGGGAGGGCTTCGGGTACGGCTTAGGGTATGGGTTAGGGTTAGGGTTAGGGTTAGTGTTAGGGTTAGGGCTCGGTTTAGGGTACGGGTTAGGATTAGGGTACGTGTTAGGGTTAGGGTAGGGGTTAGGGTTAGGGTACGCGTTAGGGTTAGGGTACTGATTAAACCTATCCCACTCTCTAGATACCCCTTAGCACGTAAAAGAATATTATTTGGGGGTCCAGCCATGGAGAAGAGTTTACACACTAGGATTAGATACGGAACACACCCATTATAAAGAAATCACATTAGGATTCCCTTTTTAAGCTGTTCCTTAAAACACTAGTGCTTAGGAAATCTATTGGAGGCAGAAGCAGTCAAGGGTAGCCTAGGGTTTGGGTTAGGCTTAGGGTACGGCTTAGGGTACGGCTTAGGGTACAGGTTCGGGGAGGGCTTCGGGTACGGCGTAGGGTATGGGTTAGGGTTAGGGTTAGGTTAGTGTTAGGGTTAGGGCTCGGTTTAGGGTACGGGTTAGGATTAGGGTACGTGTTAGGGTTAGGGTAGGGGTTAGGGTTAGGGTACGCGTTAGGGTTAGGGTAGTTATTAAACCTATCCCACTCTCTAGATACCCCTTAGCACGTAAAGGAATATTATTTGGGGGTCCAGCCATGGAGAAGAGTTTAGACACTAAGATAATATAAGGATCACACACATTATAGAGAAATCACATTAGGATTCTCTTTTTAAGCTGTTCCTTAAAACACTAGTGCTTAGGATATCTATTGGAGGCAGAAGCAGTCAAGGGTAGCCTTGGTTTAGGGTTAGGCTTAGGGTTAGGCTTAGGGTACGGCTTAGGGTACGGGTTCGGGGAGGGCTTCGGGTACGGCATAGGGTATGGGTTAGGGTTAGGGTTAGTGTTAGGGTTAGGGCTCGGTTTAGGTTACGGATTAGGATTAGGGTACGCGTTAGGGTTATGGTAGGGGTTAGGGTTAGGGTACGCGTTAGGGTTAGGGTAGTTATTAAACCTATCCCACTCTCTAGATACCCCTTAGCACGTAAAGGAATATTATTTGGGGGTCCAGCCATGGAGAAGAGTTTAGATACTAAGATAATATAAGGAACACACACATTATAAAGAAATCACATTAGGATTCTCTTTTTAAGCTGTTCCTTAAAACACTAGTGCTTAGGAAATCTATTGGAGGCAGAAGCAGTCAAGGGTAGCCTAGGGTTAGGGTTAGGCTTAGGGTTAGGCTTAGGGTACGGCTTAGGGTACGGGCTCGGGGAGGGCTTCGGGTACGGCGTAGGGTATGGGTTAGGGTTAGGGTTAAGGTTAGTGTTAGGGTTAGGGCTCGGTTTAGGGTACGGGTTAGGATTAGGGTACGTGTTAGGGTTAGGGTAGGGGTTAGGGTTAGGGTACGCGTTAGGGTTAGGGTAGTTATTAAACCTATCCCACTCTCTAGATACTCCTTAGCACGTAAAGGAATATTATTTGGGGGTCCAGCCATGGAGAAGAGTTTAGACACTAGGATAAGATAAGGAACACACCCATTATAAAGAAATCACATTAGGATTCTCTTTTTAAGCTGTTCCTTAAATCACTAGTGGTTAGGAAATGTATTGGAGGCAGAAGCAGTCAAGGGTAGCCTAGGGTTAGGGTTAGGCTTAGGGTTAGGCTTAGGGTACGGCTTAGGGTACGGGTTCGGGGAGGGCTTCGGGTACGGCGTAGGGTATGGTTTAGGGTTAGGGTTAGGGTTAGTGTTAGGGTTAGGGCTCGGTTTAGGCTACGGGTTAGGATTAGGGTACACGTTAGGGTTATGGTAGGGGTTAGGGTTAGGGTACGCGTTAGGGTTAGGATAGTGATTAAACCTATCCCACTCTCTAGATACCCCTTAGCACGTAAAGGAATATTATTTGGGGGTCTAGCCATGGAGAAGAGTTTACACACTAGGATTAGATACGGAACACACCCATTATAAAGAAATCACATTAGGATTCTCTTTTTAAGCTGTTCCTTAAAACACTAGTGCTTAGGAAATCTATTGGAGGCAGAAGCAGTCAAGGGTAGCCTAGGGTTAGGGTTAGGCTTAGGGTACGGCTTAGGGTACGGGTTCGGGGAGGGCTTCGGGTACGGCGTAGGGTATGGGTTAGGGTTAGGGTTAGGTTAGTGTTAGGATTAGGGCTCGGTTTAGGGTACGGGTTAGGATTAGGGTACGTGTTAGGGTTAGGGTAGTGGTTAGGGTTAGGGTACGCGTTAGGGTTAGGGTAGTTATTAAACCTATCCCACTCTCTAGATACCCCTTAGCACGTAAAGGAATATTATTTGGGGGTCCAGCCATGGAGAAGAGTTTAGACACTAAGATAATATAAGGATCACACACATTATAAAGAAATCACATTAGGATTCTCTTTTTAAGCTGTTCCTTAAAACACTAGTGCTTAGGATATCTATTGGAGGCAGAAGCAGTCAAGGGTAGCCTAGGGTTAGGGTTAGGCTTAGGGTTAGGCTTAGGGTACGGCTTAGGGTACGGGTTCGGGGAGGGCTTCGGGTACGGCATAGGGTATGGGTTAGGGTTAGGGTTAGTGTTAGGGTTAGGGCTCGGTTTAGGTTACGGGTTAGGATTAGGGTACGCGTTAGGGTTATGGTAGGGGTTAGGGTTAGGGTACGCGTTAGGGTTAGGGTAGTTATTAAACCTATCCCACTTTCTAGATACCCCTTAGTACGTAAAGGAATATTATTTGGGGGTCCAGCCATGGAGAAGAGTTTAGACACTAGGATAAGATAAGGAACACACCCATTATAAAGAAATCACATTAGGATTCTCTTTTTAAGCTGTTCCTTAAAACACTAGTGCTTAGGAAATGTATTGGAGGCAGAAGCTGTCAAGGGTAGCCTAGGGTTAGGGTTAGGCTTAGGGTTAGGCTTAGGGTACGGCTTAGGTTACGGGTTCGGGGAGGGCTTCGGGTACGGTGTAGGGTATGGGTTAGGGTTAGGGTTAGGGTTAGTGTTAGGGTTAGGGCTCGGTTTAGGGTACGGGTTAGAATTAGGGTACGTGTTAGGGTTAGGGTAGGGGTTAGGGTTAGGGTACGCGTTAGGGTTAGGATAGTGATTAAACCTATCCCACTCTCTAGATACCCCTTAGCACGTAAAGGAATATTATTTGGGGGTCCAGCCATGGAGAAGAGTTTAGACACTAGGATTAGATAAGGAACACACCCATTATAAAGAAATCACATTAGGATTCTCTTTTTAAGCTGTTCCTTAAAACACTAGTGCTAAGGAAATCTATTGGAGGCAGAAGCAGTCAAGGGTAGCCTAGGGTTAGGGTTAGGCTTAGGGTTAGGCTTAGTGTACGGCTTAGGGTACGGGTTCGGGGAGGGCTTCTTGTACGGCGTAGGGTATGGGTTAGGGTTAAGGTTAGGGTTAGTGTTAGGGTTAGGGCTCGGTTTAGGGTACGGGTTAGGATTAGGGTACGTGTTAGGGTTAGGGTAGGGGTTAAGGTTAGGGTACGCGTTAGGGTTAGGGTAGTTATTAAAACTATCCCACTCTCTAGATACCCCTTAGCACGTAAAGGAATATTATTTGGGGGTCCAGCCATGGAGAAGAGTTTAGACAGTAGGATAAGAGAAGGAACACACCCATTATAAAGAAATCACATTAGGATTCTCTTTTTAAGCTGTTCCTTAAAACACTATTGCTTAGGAAATCTACTGGAGGCAGAAGCAGTCAAGGGTAGCCTAGGGTTAGGGTTAGGCTTAGGGTTAGGCTTAGGGTACGGCTTAGGGTACGGGTTCGGGGAGGGCTTCGGGTACGGCGTAGGGTATGGGTTAGGGTTAGGGTTAGGGTTAGTGTTAGCGTAAGGGCCCGGTTTAGGGTACGGGTTAGGGTTAGGGTACGTGTTAGGGTTAGGGTAGGGGTTAGGGTTAGGGTACGCGTTAGGGTTAGGGTAGTGATTAAACCTATCCCACTCTCTAGATACCCCTTAGCACGTAAAGGAATATTATTTGGGGGTCCAGGTATGGAGAAGAGTTTAGACACTAGGATTAGATAAGGAACACACCCATTATAAAGAAATCACATTAGGATTCTCTTTTTAAGCTGTTCCTTAAAACACTAGTGCTTAGGAAATCTATTGGAGGCAGAAGCAGTCAAGGGTAGCCTAGGGTTAGGGTTAGGCTTAGGGTTAGGCTTAGGGTACGGCTTAGGGTACGAGTTCGGGGAGGGCTTAGGGTACGGCGTAGGGTATGGGTTAGGGTTAGGGTTAGGGTTACTGTTAGGGTTTAGGGTCGGTTTAGGGTACGGGTTAGGATTAGGGCACGTGTTAGGGTTAGTGTAGGGGTTAGGGTTAGGGTACGTGTTAGGGTTAGGGTAGTTATTAAACCTCTCCCACTCTCTAGTTACCCCTTAGCACGTAAAGGAATATTATTTGGGGGTCCAGCCATGGAGAAGAGTTTACACACTAGGATTAGATACGGAACACACCCATTATAAAGAAATCACATTAGGATTCTCTTTTTAAGCTGTTCCTTAAAACACTAGTGCTTAGGAAATCTATTGGAGGCAGAAGCAGTCAAGGGTAGCCTAGGGTTAGGGTTAGGCTTAGGGTTAGGCTTAGGGTACGGCTTAGGGTACTGGTTCGGGGAGGGCTTAGGGTACGGCGTAGGGTATGGGTTAGGGTAAGGGTTAGGGTTACTGTTAGGGTTTGGGCTCGGTTTAGGGTACGGGTTAGGATTAGGGCACGTGTTAGGGTTAGTGTAGGGTTTACGGTTAGGGTACGTGTTAGGGTTAGGGTAGTTATTAAACCTCTCCCACTCTCTAGATACCCCTTAGCACGTAAAGGAATATTATTTGGGGGTCCAGCCATGGAGAAGAGTTTAGACTCTAGGATAAGATAAGGAACACACCCATTATAAAGAAATCACATTAGGATTCTCTTTTTAAGCTGTTCCTTAAAACACTAGTGCTTAGGAAATGTATTGGAGGCAGAAGCAGTCAAGGGTAGCCTAGGGTTAGGGTTAGGCTTAGGGTTAGGCTTAGGGTATGGCTTAGGGTACGGTTTCGGGGAGGGCTTCGGGTACGGCGTAGGGTATGGGTTAGGGTTAGGGTTAGGGTTAGTGTTAGGGTTAGGGCTCGGTTTAGGGTACGGGTTAGGATTAGGGTACGTGTTAGGGTTAGGGTAGGGGTTAGGGTTAGGGTACGCGTTAGGGTTAGGGTACTGATTAAACCTATCCCACTCTCTAGATACCCCTTAGCACGTAAAAGAATATTATTTGGGGGTCCAGCCATGGAGAAGAGTTTACACACTAGGATTAGATACGGAACACACCCATTATAAAGAAATCACATTAGGATTCTCTTTTTAAGCTGTTCCTTAAAACACTAGTGCTTAGGAAATCTATTGGAGGCAGAAGCAGTCAAGGGTAGCCTAGGGTTAGGGTTAGGCTTAAGGTACGGCTTAGGGTACGGGTTCGGGGAGGGCTTCGGGTACGGCGTAGGGTATGGGTTAGGGTTAGGGTTAGGTTAGTGTTAGGATTAGGGCTCGGTTTAGGGTACGGGTTAGGATTAGGGTACGTGTTAGGGTTAGGGTAGGGTTAGGGTTAGGGTACGCGTTAGGGTTAGGGTAGTTATTAAACCTATCCCACTCTCTAGATACCCCTTAGCACGTAAAGGAATATTATTTGGGGGTCCAGCCATGGAGAAGAGTTTAGACACTAAGATAATATAAGGATCACACACATTATAAAGAAATCACATTAGGATTCTCTTTTTAAGCTGTTCCTTAAAACACTAGTGCTTAGGAAATCTATTGGAGGCAGAAGCAGTCAAGGGTAGCCTAGGGTTAGGGTTAGGCTTAGGGTTAGGCTTAGGGTACGGCTTAGGGTACGGGTTCGGGGAGGGCTTAGGGTACGGCGTAGGGTATGGGTTAGGGTGAGGGTTAGGGTTACTGTTAGGGTTTGGGCTCGGTTTAGGGTACGGGTTAGGATTAGGGCACGTGTTAGGGTTAGTGTAGGGGTTAGGGTTAGGGTACGTGTTAGGGTTAGGATAGTTATTAAACCTCTCCCACTCTCTAGATACCCCTTAGCACGTAAAGGAATATTATTTGGGGGTCCAGCCATGGAGAAGAGTTTAGACTCTAGGATAAGATAAGGAACACACCCATTATAAAGAAATCACATTAGGATTCTCTTTTTAAGCTGTTCCTTAAAACACTAGTGCTTAGGAAATGTATTGGAGGCAGAAGCAGTCAAGGGTAGCCTAGGGTTAGGGTTAGGCTTAGGGATAGGCTTAGGGTATGGCTTAGGGTACGGGTTCGGGGAGGGCTTCGGGTACGGCTTAGGGTATGGGTTAGGGTTAGGGTTAGGGTTAGTGTTAGGGTTAGGGCTCGGTTTAGGGTACGGATTAGGATTAGGGTACGTGTTAGGGTTAGGGTAGGGTTTAGGGTTAGGGTACGCTTTAGGGTTAGGGTACTGATTAAACCTATCCCACTCTCTAGATACCCCTTAGCACGTAAAAGAATATTATTTGGGGGTCCAGCCATGGAGAAGAGTTTACACACTAGGATTAGATACGGAACACACCCATTATAAAGAAATCACATTAGGATTCTCTTTTTAAGCTGTTCCTTAAAACACTAGTGCTTAGGAAATCTATTGGAGGCAGAAGCAGTCAAGGGTAGCCTAGGGTTAGGGTTAGGCTTAGGGTACGGCTTAGGGTACGGGTTCGGGGAGGGCTTCGTGTACGGCGTAGGGTATGGGTTAGGGTTAGGGTTAGGTTAGTGTTAGGGTTAGGGCTCGGTTTAGGGTACGGGTTAGGATTAGGGTACGTGTTAGGGTTAGGGTAGTGGTTAGGGTTAGGGTACGCGTTAGGGTTAGGGTAGTTATTAAACCTATCCCACTCTCTAGATACCCCTTAGCACGTAAAGGAATATTATTTGGGGGTCCAGCCATGGAGAAGAGTTTAGACACTAAGATAATATAAGGATCACACACATTATAAAGAAATCACATTAGGATTCTCTTTTTAAGCTGTTCCTTAAAACACTAGTGCTTAGGATATCTATTGGAGGCAGAAGCAGTCAAGGGTAGCCTAGGGTTAGGGTTAGGCTTAGGGTTAGGCTTAGGGTACGGCTTAGGGTACGGGTTCGGGGAGGGCTTCGGGTACGGCATAGGGTATGGGTTAGGGTTAGGGTTAGTGTTAGGGTTAGGGCTCGGTTTAGGTTACGGGTTAGGATTAGGGTACGCGTTAGGGTTATGGTAGGGGTTAGGGTTAGGGTACGCGTTAGGGTTAGGGTAGTTATTAAACCTATCCCACTTTCTAGATACCCCTTAGTACGTAAAGGAATATTATTTGGGGGTCCAGCCATGGAGAAGAGTTTAGACACTAGGATAAGATAAGGAACACACCCATTATAAAGAAATCACATTAGGATTCTCTTTTTAAGCTGTTCCTTAAAACACTAGTGCTTAGGAAATGTATTGGAGGCAGAAGCTGTCAAGGGTAGCCTAGGGTTAGGGTTAGGCTTAGGGTTAGGCTTAGGGTACGGCTTAGGTTACGGGTTCGGGGAGGGCTTCGGGTACGGTGTAGGGTATGGGTTAGGGTTAGGGTTAGGGTTAGTGTTAGGGTTAGGGCTCGGTTTAGGGTACGGGTTAGAATTAGGGTACGTGTTAGGGTTAGGGTAGGGGTTAGGGTTAGGGTACGCGTTAGGGTTAGGATAGTGATTAAACCTATCCCACTCTCTAGATACCCCTTAGCACGTAAAGGAATATTATTTGGGGGTCCAGCCATGGAGAAGAGTTTAGACACTAGGATTAGATAAGGAACACACCCATTATAAAGAAATCACATTAGGATTCTCTTTTTAAGCTGTTCCTTAAAACACTAGTGCTAAGGAAATCTATTGGAGGCAGAAGCAGTCAAGGGTAGCCTAGGGTTAGGGTTAGGCTTAGGGTTAGGCTTAGTGTACGGCTTAGGGTACGGGTTCGGGGAGGGCTTCTTGTACGGCGTAGGGTATGGGTTAGGGTTAAGGTTAGGGTTAGTGTTAGGGTTAGGGCTCGGTTTAGGGTACGGGTTAGGATTAGGGTACGTGTTAGGGTTAGGGTAGGGGTTAAGGTTAGGGTACGCGTTAGGGTTAGGGTAGTTATTAAAACTATCCCACTCTCTAGATACCCCTTAGCACGTAAAGGAATATTATTTGGGGGTCCAGCCATGGAGAAGAGTTTAGACAGTAGGATAAGAGAAGGAACACACCCATTATAAAGAAATCACATTAGGATTCTCTTTTTAAGCTGTTCCTTAAAACACTATTGCTTAGGAAATCTACTGGAGGCAGAAGCAGTCAAGGGTAGCCTAGGGTTAGGGTTAGGCTTAGGGTTAGGCTTAGGGTACGGCTTAGGGTACGGGTTCGGGGAGGGCTTCGGGTACGGCGTAGGGTATGGGTTAGGGTTAGGGTTAGGGTTAGTGTTAGCGTAAGGGCCCGGTTTAGGGTACGGGTTAGGGTTAGGGTACGTGTTAGGGTTAGGGTAGGGGTTAGGGTTAGGGTACGCGTTAGGGTTAGGGTAGTGATTAAACCTATCCCACTCTCTAGATACCCCTTAGCACGTAAAGGAATATTATTTGGGGGTCCAGGTATGGAGAAGAGTTTAGACACTAGGATTAGATAAGGAACACACCCATTATAAAGAAATCACATTAGGATTCTCTTTTTAAGCTGTTCCTTAAAACACTAGTGCTTAGGAAATCTATTGGAGGCAGAAGCAGTCAAGGGTAGCCTAGGGTTAGGGTTAGGCTTAGGGTTAGGCTTAGGGTACGGCTTAGGGTACGAGTTCGGGGAGGGCTTAGGGTACGGCGTAGGGTATGGGTTAGGGTTAGGGTTAGGGTTACTGTTAGGGTTTAGGCTCGGTTTAGGGTACGGGTTAGGATTAGGGCACGTGTTAGGGTTAGTGTAGGGGTTAGGGTTAGGGTACGTGTTAGGGTTAGGGTAGTTATTAAACCTCTCCCACTCTCTAGTTACCCCTTAGCACGTAAAGGAATATTATTTGGGGGTCCAGCCATGGAGAAGAGTTTACACACTAGGATTAGATACGGAACACACCCATTATAAAGAAATCACATTAGGATTCTCTTTTTAAGCTGTTCCTTAAAACACTAGTGCTTAGGAAATCTATTGGAGGCAGAAGCAGTCAAGGGTAGCCTAGGGTTAGGGTTAGGCTTAGGGTTAGGCTTAGGGTACGGGTTCGGGGAGGGCTTCGGGTACGGCGTAGGGTATGGGTTAGGGTTAGGGTTAGGTTAGTGTTAGGGTTAGGGCTCGGTTTAGGGTACGGGTTAGGATTAGGGTACGTGTTAGGGTTAGGGTAGGGTTAGGGTTAGGGTACGCTTTAGGGTTAGGGTAGTTATTAAACCTATCCCACTCTCTAGATACCCCTTAGCACGTAAAGGAATATTATTTGGGGGTCCAGCCATGGAGAAGAGTTTAGACACTAAGATAATATAAGGATCACACACATTATAAAGAAATCACATTAGGATTCTCTTTTTAAGCTGTTCCTTAAAACACTAGTGCTTAGGAAATCTATTGGAGGCAGAAGCAGTCAAGGGTAGCCTAGGGTTAGGGTTAGGCTTAGGGTTAGGCATAGGGTACGGCTTAGGGTACGGGTTCGGGGAGGGCTTCGGGTACGGTGTAGGGTATGGGTTAGGGTTAGGGTTAGGTTAGTGTTAGGGTTAGGGCTCGGTTTAGGGTACGGGTTAGGATTAGGGTACGTGTTAGGGTTAGGGTAGTGGTTAGGGTTAGGGTACGCGTTAGGGTTAGGGTAGTTATTAAACCTATCCCACTCTCTAGATACCCCTTAGCACGTAAAGGAATATTATTTGGGGGTCCAGCCATGGAGAAGAGTTTAGACACTAAGATAATATAAGGATCACACACATTATAAAGAAATCACATTAGGATTCTCTTTTTAAGCTGTTCCTTAAAACACTAGTGCTTAGGATATCTATTGGAGGCAGAAGCAGTCAAGGGTAGCCTAGGGTTAGGGTTAGGCTTAGGGTTAGGCTTAGGGTACGGCTTAGGGTACGGGTTCGGGGAGGGCTTCGGGTACGGCATAGGGTATGGGTTAGGGTTAGGGTTAGTGTTAGGGTTAGGGCTCGGTTTAGGTTACGGGTTAGGATTAGGGTACGCGTTAGGGTTATGGTAGGGGTTAGGGTTAGGGTACGCGTTAGGGTTAGGGTAGTTATTAAACCTATCCCACTCTCTAGATACCCCTTAGTACGTAAAGGAATATTATTTGGGGGTCCAGCCATGGAGAAGAGTTTAGACACTAGGATAAGATAAGGAACACACCCATTATAAAGAAATCACATTAGGATTCTCTTTTTAAGCTGTTCCTTAAAACACTAGTGCTTAGGAAATGTATTGGAGGCAGAAGCTGTCAAGGGTAGCCTAGGGTTAGGGTTAGGCTTAGGGTTAGGCTTAGGGTACGGCTTAGGTTACGGGTTCGGGGAGGGCTTCGGGTACGGTGTAGGGTATGGGTTAGGGTTAGGGTTAGGGTTAGTGTTAGGGTTAGGGCTCGGTTTAGGGTACGGGTTAGAATTAGGGTACGTGTTAGGGTTAGGGAAGGGGTTAGGGTTAGGGTACGCGTTAGGGTTAGGATAGTGATTAAACCTATCCCACTCTCTAGATACCCCTTAGCACGTAAAGGAATATTATTTGGGGGTCCAGCCATGGAGAAGAGTTTAGACACTAGGATTAGATAAGGAACACACCCATTATAAAGAAATCACATTAGGATTCTCTTTTTAAGCTGTTCCTTAAAACACTAGTGCTAAGGAAATCTATTGGAGGCAGAAGCAGTCAAGGGTAGCCTAGTGTTAGGGTTAGGCTTAGGGTTAGGCTTAGTGTACGGCTTAGGGTACGGGTTCGGGGAGGGCTTCTTGTACGGCGTAGGGTATGGGTTAGGGTTAAGGTTAGGGTTAGTGTTAGGGTTAGGGCTCGGTTTAGGGTACGGGTTAGGATTAGGGTACGTGTTAGGGTTAGGGTAGGGGTTAAGGTTAGGGTACGCGTTAGGGTTAGGGTAGTTATTAAAACTATCCCACTCTCTAGATACCCCTTAGCACGTAAAGGAATATTATTTGGGGGTCCAGCCATGGAGAAGAGTTTAGACAGTAGGATAAGAGAAGGAACACACCCATTATAAAGAAATCACATTAGGATTCTCTTTTTAAGCTGTTCCTTAAAACACTAGTGCTTAGGAAATCTACTGGAGGCAGAAGCAGTCAAGGGTAGCCTAGGGTTAGGGTTAGGCTTAGGGTTAGGCTTAGGGTACGGCTTAGGGTACGGGTTCGGGGAGGGCTTCGGGTACGGCGTAGGGTATGGGTTAGGGTTAGGGTTAGGGTTAGTGTTAGGGTTAGGGCTCGGTTTAGGGTACGGGTTAGGGTTAGGGTACGTGTTAGGGTTAGGGTAGGGGTTAGGGTTAGGGTACGCGTTAGGGTTAGGGTAGTGATTAAACCTATCCCACTCTCTAGATACCCCTTAGCACGTAAAGGAATATTATTTGGGGGTCCAGGTATGGAGAAGAGTTTAGACACTAGGATTAGATAAGGAACACACCCATTATAAAGAAATCACATTAGGATTCTCTTTTTAAGCTGTTCCTTAAAACACTAGTGCTTAGGAAATCTATTGGAGGCAGAAGCAGTCAAGGGTAGCCTAGGGTTAGGGTTAGGCTTAGGGTTAGGCTTAGGGTACGGCTTAGGGTACGGGTTCGGGCAGGGCTTAGGGTACGGCGTAGGGTATGGGTTAGGGTTAGGGTTAGGGTTACTGTTAGGGTTTGGGCTCGGTTTAGGGTACGGGTTAGGATTAGGGCACGTGTTAGGGTTAGTGTAGGGGTTAGGGTTAGGGTACGTGTTAGGGTTAGGGTAGTTATTAAACCTCTCCCACTCTCTAGTTACCCCTTAGCACGTAAAGGAATATTATTTGGGGGTCCAGCCATGGAGAAGAGTTTAGACTCTAGGATAAGATAAGGAACACACCCATTATAAAGAAATCACATTAGGATTCTCTTTTTAAGCTGTTCCTTAAAACACTAGTGCTTAGGAAATGTATTGGAGGCAGAAGCAGTCAAGGGTAGCCTAGGGTTAGGGTTAGGCTTAGGGTTAGGCTTAGGGTACGGCTTAGGGTACGGGTTCGGGGAGGGCTTCGGGTACGGCGTAGGGTATGGGTTAGGGTTAGGGTTAGGGTTAGTGTTAGGGTTAGGGCTCGGTTTAGGGTACGGGTTAGGATTAGGGTACACGTTAGGGTTATGGTAGGGGTTAGGGTTAGGGTACGCGTTAGGGTTAGGATAGTGATTAAACCTATCCCACTCTCTAGATACCCCTTAGCACGTAAAGGAATATTATTTGGGGGTCTAGCCATGGAGAAGAGTTTACACACTAGGATTAGATACGGAACACACCCATTATAAAGAAATCACATTAGGATTCTCTTTTTAAGCTGTTCCTTAAAACACTAGTGCTTAGGAAATCTATTGGAGGCAGAAGCAGTCAAGGGTAGCCTAGGGTTAGGGTTAGGCTTAGGGTACGGCTTAGGGTACGGGTTCGGGGAGGGCTTCGGGTACGGCGTAGGGTATGGGTTAGGGTTAGGGTTAGGTTAGTGTTAGGGTTAGGGCTCGGTTTAGGGTACGGGTTAGGATTAGGGTACGTGTTAGGGTTAGGGTAGTGGTTAGGGTTAGGGTACGCGTTAGGGTTAGGGTAGTTATTAAACCTATCCCACTCTCTAGATACCCCTTAGCACGTAAAGGAATATTATTTGGGGGTCCAGCCATGGAGAAGAGTTTAGACACTAAGATAATATAAGGATCACACACATTATAAAGAAATCACATTAGGATTCTCTTTTTAAGCTGTTCCTTAAAACACTAGTGCTTAGGATATCTATTGGAGGCAGAAGCAGTCAAGGGTAGCCTAGGGTTAGGGTTAGGCGTAGGGTTAGGCTTAGGGTACGGCTTAGGGTACGGGTTCGGGGAGGGCTTCGGGTACGGCATAGGGTATGGGTTAGGGTTAGGGTTAGTGTTAGGGTTAGGGCTCGGTTTAGGTTACGGGTTAGGATTAGGGTACGCGTTAGGGTTATGGTAGGGGTTAGGGTTAGGGTACGCGTTAGGGTTAGGGTAGTTATTAAACCTATCCCACTTTCTAGATACCCCTTAGTACGTAAAGGAATATTATTTGGGGGTCCAGCCATGGAGAAGAGTTTAGACACTAGGATAAGATAAGGAACACACCCATTATAAAGAAATCACATTAGGATTCTCTTTTTAAGCTGTTCCTTAAAACACTAGTGCTTAGGAAATGTATTGGAGGCAGAAGCTGTCAAGGGTAGCCTAGGGTTAGGGTTAGGCTTAGGGTTAGGCTTAGGGTACGGCTTAGGTTACGGGTTCGGGGAGGGCTTCGGGTACGGTGTAGGGTATGGGTTAGGGTTAGGGTTAGGGTTAGTGTTAGGGTTAGGGCTCGGTTTAGGGTACGGGTTAGAATTAGGGTACGTGTTAGGGTTAGGGTAGGGGTTAGGGTTAGGGTACGCGTTAGGGTTAGGATAGTGATTAAACCTATCCCACTCTCTAGATACCCCTTAGCACGTAAAGGAATATTATTTGGGGGTCCAGCCATGGAGAAGAGTTTAGACACTAGGATTAGATAAGGAACACACCCATTATAAAGAAATCACATTAGGATTCTCTTTTTAAGCTGTTCCTTAAAACACTAGTGCTAAGGAAATCTATTGGAGGCAGAAGCAGTCAAGGGTAGCCTAGGGTTAGGGTTAGGCTTAGGGTTAGGCTTAGTGTACGGCTTAGGGTACGGGTTCGGGGAGGGCTTCTTGTACGGCGTAGGGTATGGGTTAGGGTTAAGGTTAGGGTTAGTGTTAGGGTTAGGGCTCGGTTTAGGGTACGGGTTAGGATTAGGGTACGTGTTAGGGTTAGGGTAGGGGTTAAGGTTAGGGTACGCGTTAGGGTTAGGGTAGTTATTAAAACTATCCCACTCTCTAGATACCCCTTAGCACGTAAAGGAATATTATTTGGGGGTCCAGCCATGGAGAAGAGTTTAGACAGTAGGATAAGAGAAGGAACACACCCATTATAAAGAAATCACATTAGGATTCTCTTTTTAAGCTGTTCCTTAAAACACTATTGCTTAGGAAATCTACTGGAGGCAGAAGCAGTCAAGGGTAGCCTAGGGTTAGGGTTAGGCTTAGGGTTAGGCTTAGGGTACGGCTTAGGGTACGGGTTCGGGGAGGGCTTCGGGTACGGCGTAGGGTATGGGTTAGGGTTAGGGTTAGGGTTAGTGTTAGCGTAAGGGCCCGGTTTAGGGTACGGGTTAGGGTTAGGGTACGTGTTAGGGTTAGGGTAGGGGTTAGGGTTAGGGTACGCGTTAGGGTTAGGGTAGTGATTAAACCTATCCCACTCTCTAGATACCCCTTAGCACGTAAAGGAATATTATTTGGGGGTCCAGGTATGGAGAAGAGTTTAGACACTAGGATTAGATAAGGAACACACCCATTATAAAGAAATCACATTAGGATTCTCTTTTTAAGCTGTTCCTTAAAACACTAGTGCTTAGGAAATCTATTGGAGGCAGAAGCAGTCAAGGGTAGCCTAGGGTTAGGGTTAGGCTTAGGGTTAGGCTTAGGGTACGGCTTAGGGTACGAGTTCGGGGAGGGCTTAGGGTACGGCGTAGGGTATGGGTTAGGGTTAGGGTTAGGGTTACTGTTAGGGTTTAGGCTCGGTTTAGGGTACGGGTTAGGATTAGGGCACGTGTTAGGGTTAGTGTAGGGGTTAGGGTTAGGGTACGTGTTAGGGTTAGGGTAGTTATTAAACCTCTCCCACTCTCTAGTTACCCCTTAGCACGTAAAGGAATATTATTTGGGGGTCCAGCCATGGAGAAGAGTTTACACACTAGGATTAGATACGGAACACACCCATTATAAAGAAATCACATTAGGATTCTCTTTTTAAGCTGTTCCTTAAAACACTAGTGCTTAGGAAATCTATTGGAGGCAGAAGCAGTCAAGGGTAGCCTAGGGTTAGGGTTAGGCTTAGGGTTAGGCTTAGGGTACGGGTTCGGGGAGGGCTTCGGGTACGGCGTAGGGTATGGGTTAGGGTTAGGGTTAGGTTAGTGTTAGGGTTAGGGCTCGGTTTAGGGTACGGGTTAGGATTAGGGTACGTGTTAGGGTTAGGGTAGGGTTAGGGTTAGGGTACGCTTTAGGGTTAGGGTAGTTATTAAACCTATCCCACTCTCTAGATACCCCTTAGCACGTAAAGGAATATTATTTGGGGGTCCAGCCATGGAGAAGAGTTTAGACACTAAGATAATATAAGGATCACACACATTATAAAGAAATCACATTAGGATTCTCTTTTTAAGCTGTTCCTTAAAACACTAGTGCTTAGGAAATCTATTGGAGGCAGAAGCAGTCAAGGGTAGCCTAGGGTTAGGGTTAGGCTTAGGGTTAGGCTTAGGGTACGGCTTAGGGTACGGGTTCGGGGAGGGCTTCGGGTACGGTGTAGGGTATGGGTTAGGGTTAGGGTTAGGTTAGTGTTAGGGTTAGGGCTCGGTTTAGGGTACGGGTTAGGATTAGGGTACGTGTTAGGGTTAGGGTAGTGGTTAGGGTTAGGGTACGCGTTAGGGTTAGGGTAGTTATTAAACCTATCCCACTCTCTAGATACCCCTTAGCACGTAAAGGAATATTATTTGGGGGTCCAGCCATGGAGAAGAGTTTAGACACTAAGATAATATAAGGATCACACACATTATAAAGAAATCACATTAGGATTCTCTTTTTAAGCTGTTCCTTAAAACACTAGTGCTTAGGATATCTATTGGAGGCAGAAGCAGTCAAGGGTAGCCTAGGGTTAGGGTTAGGCTTAGGGTTAGGCTTAGGGTACGGCTTAGGGTACGGGTTCGGGGAGGGCTTCGGGTACGGCATAGGGTATGGGTTAGGGTTAGGGTTAGTGTTAGGGTTAGGGCTCGGTTTAGGTTACGGGTTAGGATTAGGGTACGCGTTAGGGTTATGGTAGGGGTTAGGGTTAGGGTACGCGTTAGGGTTAGGGTAGTTATTAAACCTATCCCACTCTCTAGATACCCCTTAGTACGTAAAGGAATATTATTTGGGGGTCCAGCCATGGAGAAGAGTTTAGACACTAGGATAAGATAAGGAACACACCCATTATAAAGAAATCACATTAGGATTCTCTTTTTAAGCTGTTCCTTAAAACACTAGTGCTTAGGAAATGTATTGGAGGCAGAAGCTGTCAAGGGTAGCCTAGGGTTAGGGTTAGGCTTAGGGTTAGGCTTAGGGTACGGCTTAGGTTACGGGTTCGGGGAGGGCTTCGGGTACGGTGTAGGGTATGGGTTAGGGTTAGGGTTAGGGTTAGTGTTAGGGTTAGGGCTCGGTTTAGGGTACGGGTTAGAATTAGGGTACGTGTTAGGGTTAGGGAAGGGGTTAGGGTTAGGGTACGCGTTAGGGTTAGGATAGTGATTAAACCTATCCCACTCTCTAGATACCCCTTAGCACGTAAAGGAATATTATTTGGGGGTCCAGCCATGGAGAAGAGTTTAGACACTAGGATTAGATAAGGAACACACCCATTATAAAGAAATCACATTAGGATTCTCTTTTTAAGCTGTTCCTTAAAACACTAGTGCTAAGGAAATCTATTGGAGGCAGAAGCAGTCAAGGGTAGCCTAGTGTTAGGGTTAGGCTTAGGGTTAGGCTTAGTGTACGGCTTAGGGTACGGGTTCGGGGAGGGCTTCTTGTACGGCGTAGGGTATGGGTTAGGGTTAAGGTTAGGGTTAGTGTTAGGGTTAGGGCTCGGTTTAGGGTACGGGTTAGGATTAGGGTACGTGTTAGGGTTAGGGTAGGGGTTAAGGTTAGGGTACGCGTTAGGGTTAGGGTAGTTATTAAAACTATCCCACTCTCTAGATACCCCTTAGCACGTAAAGGAATATTATTTGGGGGTCCAGCCATGGAGAAGAGTTTAGACAGTAGGATAAGAGAAGGAACACACCCATTATAAAGAAATCACATTAGGATTCTCTTTTTAAGCTGTTCCTTAAAACACTAGTGCTTAGGAAATCTACTGGAGGCAGAAGCAGTCAAGGGTAGCCTAGGGTTAGGGTTAGGCTTAGGGTTAGGCTTAGGGTACGGCTTAGGGTACGGGTTCGGGGAGGGCTTCGGGTACGGCGTAGGGTATGGGTTAGGGTTAGGGTTAGGGTTAGTGTTAGGGTTAGGGCTCGGTTTAGGGTACGGGTTAGGGTTAGGGTACGTGTTAGGGTTAGGGTAGGGGTTAGGGTTAGGGTACGCGTTAGGGTTAGGGTAGTGATTAAACCTATCCCACTCTCTAGATACCCCTTAGCACGTAAAGGAATATTATTTGGGGGTCCAGGTATGGAGAAGAGTTTAGACACTAGGATTAGATAAGGAACACACCCATTATAAAGAAATCACATTAGGATTCTCTTTTTAAGCTGTTCCTTAAAACACTAGTGCTTAGGAAATCTATTGGAGGCAGAAGCAGTCAAGGGTAGCCTAGGGTTAGGGTTAGGCTTAGGGTTAGGCTTAGGGTACGGCTTAGGGTACGGGTTCGGGCAGGGCTTAGGGTACGGCGTAGGGTATGGGTTAGGGTTAGGGTTAGGGTTACTGTTAGGGTTTGGGCTCGGTTTAGGGTACGGGTTAGGATTAGGGCACGTGTTAGGGTTAGTGTAGGGGTTAGGGTTAGGGTACGTGTTAGGGTTAGGGTAGTTATTAAACCTCTCCCACTCTCTAGTTACCCCTTAGCACGTAAAGGAATATTATTTGGGGGTCCAGCCATGGAGAAGAGTTTAGACTCTAGGATAAGATAAGGAACACACCCATTATAAAGAAATCACATTAGGATTCTCTTTTTAAGCTGTTCCTTAAAACACTAGTGCTTAGGAAATGTATTGGAGGCAGAAGCAGTCAAGGGTAGCCTAGGGTTAGGGTTAGGCTTAGGGTTAGGCTTAGGGTATGGCTTAGGGTACGGGTTCGGCGAGGGCTTCTGGTACGGCGTAGGGTATGGGTTAGGGTTAGGGTTAGGGTTAGTGTTAGGGTTAGGGCTCGGTTTAGGGTACGGGTTAGGATTAGGGTACGTGTTAGGGTTAGGGTAGGGGTTAGGGTTAGGGTACGCGTTAGGGTTAGGGTACTGATTAAACCTATCCCACTCTCTAGATACCCCTTAGCACGTAAAAGAATATTATTTGGGGGTCCAGCCATGGAGAAGAGTTTACACACTAGGATTAGATACGGAACACACCCATTATAAAGAAATCACATTAGGATTCTCTTTTTAAGCTCTTCCTTAAAACACTAGTGCTTAGGAAATCTATTGGAGGCAGAAGCAGTCAAGGGTAGCCTAGGGTTAGGGTTAGGCTTAGGGTTAGGCTTAGGGTACGGGATCGGGGAGGGCTTCGGGTACGGCGTAGGGTATGGGTTAGGGTTAGGGTTAGGTTAGTGTTAGGGTTAGGGCTCGGTTTAGGGTACGGGTTAGGATTAGGGTACGTGTTAGGGTTAGGGTAGGGTTAGGGTTAGGGTACGCTTTAGGGTTAGGGTAGTTATTAAACCTATCCCACTCTCTAGATACCCCTTAGCACGTAAAGGAATATTATTTGGGGGTCCAGCCATGGAGAAGAGTTTAGACACTAAGATAATATAAGGATCACACACATTATAAAGAAATCACATTAGGATTCTCTTTTTAAGCTGTTCCTTAAAACACTAGTGCTTAGGAAATCTATTGGAGGCAGAAGCAGTCAAGGGTAGCCTAGGGTTAGGGTTAGGCTTAGGGTTAGGCTTAGGGTACGGCTTAGGGTACGGGTTCGGGGAGGGCTTAGGGTACGGCGTAGGGTATGGGTTAGGGTGAGGGTTAGGGTTACTGTTAGGGTTTGGGCTCGGTTTAGGGTACGGGTTAGGATTAGGGCACGTGTTAGGGTTAGTGTAGGGGTTAGGGTTAGGGTACCTGTTAGGGTTAGGGTAGTTATTAAACCTCTCCCACTCTCTAGATACCCCTTAGCACGTAAAGGAATATTATTTGGGGGTCCAGCCATGGAGAAGAGTTTAGACTCTAGGATAAGATAAGGAACACACCCATTATAAAGAAATCACATTAGGATTCTCTTTTTAAGCTGTTCCTTAAAACACTAGTGCTTAGGAAATGTATTGGAGGCAGAAGCAGTCAAGGGTAGCCTAGGGTTAGGGTTAGGCTTAGGGTTAGGCTTAGGGTATGGCTTAGGGTACGGGTTCGGGGAGGGCTTCGGGTACGGCTTAGGGTATGGGTTAGGGTTAGGGTTAGGGTTAGTGTTAGGGTTAGGGCTCGGTTTAGGGTACGGGTTAGGATTAGGGTACGTGTTAGGGTTAGGGTAGGGGTTAGGGTTAGGGTACGCGTTAGGGTTAGGGTACTGATTAAACCTATCCCACTCTCTAGATACCCCTTAGCACGTAAAAGAATATTATTTGGGGGTCCAGCCATGGAGAAGAGTTTACACACTAGGATTAGATACGGAACACACCCATTATAAAGAAATCACATTAGGATTCCCTTTTTAAGCTGTTCCTTAAAACACTAGTGCTTAGGAAATCTATTGGAGGCAGAAGCAGTCAAGGGTAGCCTAGGGTTTGGGTTAGGCTTAGGGTACGGCTTAGGGTACGGCTTAGGGTACAGGTTCGGGGAGGGCTTCGGGTACGGCGTAGGGTATGGGTTAGGGTTAGGGTTAGGTTAGTGTTAGGGTTAGGGCTCGGTTTAGGGTACGGGTTAGGATTAGGGTACGTGTTAGGGTTAGGGTAGGTGTTAGGGTTAGGGTACGCGTTAGGGTTAGGGTAGTTATTAAACCTATCCCACTCTCTAGATACCCCTTAGCACGTAAAGGAATATTATTTGGGGGTCCAGCCATGGAGAAGAGTTTAGACACTAAGATAATATAAGGATCACACACATTATAGAGAAATCACATTAGGATTCTCTTTTTAAGCTGTTCCTTAAAACACTAGTGCTTAGGATATCTATTGGAGGCAGAAGCAGTCAAGGGTAGCCTTGGTTTAGGGTTAGGCTTAGGGTTAGGCTTAGGGTACGGCTTAGGGTACGGGTTCGGGGAGGGCTTCGGGTACGGCATAGGGTATGGGTTAGGGTTAGGGTTAGTGTTAGGGTTAGGGCTCGGTTTAGGTTACGGATTAGGATTAGGGTACGCGTTAGGGTTATGGTAGGGGTTAGGGTTAGGGTACGCGTTAGGGTTAGGGTAGTTATTAAACCTATCCCACTCTCTAGATACCCCTTAGCACGTAAAGGAATATTATTTGGGGGTCCAGCCATGGAGAAGAGTTTAGATACTAAGATAATATAAGGAACACACACATTATAAAGAAATCACATTAGGATTCTCTTTTTAAGCTGTTCCTTAAAACACTAGTGCTTAGGAAATCTATTGGAGGCAGAAGCAGTCAAGGGTAGCCTAGGGTTAGGGTTAGGCTTAGGGTTAGGCTTAGGGTACGGCTTAGGGTACGGGCTCGGGGAGGGCTTCGGGTACGGCGTAGGGTATGGGTTAGGGTTAGGGTTAAGGTTAGTGTTAGGGTTAGGGCTCGGTTTAGGGTACGGGTTAGGATTAGGGTACGTGTTAGGGTTAGGGTAGGGGTTAGGGTTAGGGTACGCGTTAGGGTTAGGGTAGTTATTAAACCTATCCCACTCTCTAGATACTCCTTAGCACGTAAAGGAATATTATTTGGGGGTCCAGCCATGGAGAAGAGTTTAGACACTAGGATAAGATAAGGAACACACCCATTATAAAGAAATCACATTAGGATTCTCTTTTTAAGCTGTTCCTTAAATCACTAGTGGTTAGGAAATGTATTGGAGGCAGAAGCAGTCAAGGGTAGCCTAGGGTTAGGGTTAGGCTTAGGGTTAGGCTTAGGGTACGGCTTAGGGTACGGGTTCGGGGAGGGCTTCGGGTACGGCGTAGGGTATGGGTTAGGGTTAGGGTTAGGGTTAGTGTTAGGGTTAGGGCTCGGTTTAGGGTACGGGTTAGGATTAGGGTACACGTTAGGGTTATGGTAGGGGTTAGGGTTAGGGTACGCGTTAGGGTTAGGATAGTGATTAAACCTATCCCACTCTCTAGATACCCCTTAGCACGTAAAGGAATATTATTTGGGGGTCCAGCCATGGAGAAGAGTTTAGACACTAGGATTAGATAAGGAACACACCCATTATAAAGAAATCACATTAGGATTCTCTTTTTAAGCTGTTCCTTAAAACACTAGTGCTTAGGAAATCTATTGGAGGCAGAAGCACTCAAGGGTAGCCTAGGGTTAGGGTTAGGCTTAGGGTTAGGCTTAGGGTACGGCTTAGGGTACGGGCTCGGGGAGGGCTTCGGGTACGGCGTAGGGTGTGGGTTAGGGTTAGGGTTAGGGTTAGTGTTAGGGTTAGGGCTCTGTTTAGGGTACGGGTTAGGATTAGGGTACGTGTTAGGGTTAGAGTAGGGGTTAGGGTTAGGGTACGCGGTAGGGTTAGGGTAGTTATTAAACCTATCCCACTCTCTAGATACCCCTTAGCACGTAAAGGAATATTATTTGGGGGTCCAGCCATGGAGAAGAGTTTAGACACTAAGATAATATAAGGAACACACACATTACAAAGAAATCACATTAGGATTCTCTTTTTAAGGTGTTCCTTAAAACACTAGTGCTTAGGAAATCTATTGGAGGCAGAATGAGTCAACGGTAGCCTAGGATTAGGGTTAGGCTTAGGGTTAGGCTTAGGGTTAGGCTTAGGGTACGGGTTCGGGGAGGGCTTCGTGTACGGTGTAGGGTATGGGTTAGTGTTAGGGTTAGGGTTAGTGTTAGGGTTAGGGCTCGGTTTAGGGTACGGGTTACGATTAGGGTACGTGTTAGGTTTAGGGTAGGGGTTAGGGTTAGGGTATGCGTTATGGTTAGGGTAGTTATTAAACCTATCCCACTCTCTAGATACCCCTTAGCACGTAAAGGAATATTATTTGGGGGTCCAGCCGTAGAGAAGAGTTTAGACACTAGGATAAGATAAGGAACACACCCATTATAAAGAAATCACTTTAGGATTCTCTTTTTAAGCTGTTCCTTAAAACACTAGTGCTTAGGAAATCTATTTTAGGCAGAAGCAGTCAAGGGTAGCCTAGGGTTAGGGTTAGGCTTAGGGTACGGCTTAGGATACGGGTTCGGGGAGGGCTTCGGGTACGGCGTATGGTATGGGTTAGGGTTAGGGTTAGGTTAGTGTTAGGGTTAGGGCTCGGTTTAGGGTACGGGTTAGGATTAGGGTACGTGTTAGGGTTAGGGTAGGGGATAGGGTTAGGGTACGCGTTAGGGTTAGGGTAGTTATTAAACCTATCCCACTCTCTAGATACCCCTTAGCACGTACAGGTATATTATTTGGGGGTCCAGCCATGGAGAAGAGTTTAGACACTAAGATAATATAACGATCACACACATTATAAAGAAATCACATTAGGATTCTCTTTTTAAGCTGTTCCTTAAAACACTAGTGCTTAGGAAATCTACTGGAGGCAGAAGCAGTCAAGGGTAGCCTAGGGTTAGGGTTAGGCTTAGGGTTAGGCTTAGGGTACGGCTTAGGGTACGGGTTCGGGGAGGGCTTCGGGTACGGCGTAGGGTATGGGTTAGGGTTAGGGTTAGGGTTAGTGTTAGGGTTAGGGCTCGGTTTAGGGTACGGGTTAGGGTTAGGGTACGTGTTAGGGTTAAGGTAGGGGTTAGGGTTAGGGTACGCGTTAGGGTTAGGGTAGTGATTAAACCTATCCCACTCTCTAGATACCCCTTAGCACGTAAAGGAATATTATTTGGGGGTCCAGGTATGGAGAAGAGTTTAGACACTAGGATTAGATAAGGAACACACCCATTATAAAGAAATCACATTAGGATTCTCTTTTTAAGCTGTTCCTTAAAACACTAGTGCTTAGGAAATCTATTGGAGGCAGAAGCAGTCAAGGGTAGCCTAGGGTTAGGGTTAGGCTTAGGGTTAGGCTTAGGGTACGGCTTAGGGTACGGGTTCGGGCAGGGCTTAGGGTACGGCGTAGGGTATGGGTTAGGGTTAGGGTTAGGGTTACTGTTAGGGTTTGGGCTCGGTTTAGGGTACGGGTTAGGATTAGGGCACGTGTTAGGGTTAGTGTAGGGGTTAGGGTTAGGGTACGTGTTAGGGTTAGGGTAGTTATTAAACCTCTCCCACTCTCTAGTTACCCCTTAGCACGTAAAGGAATATTATTTGGGGGTCCAGCCATGGAGAAGAGTTTAGACTCTAGGATAAGATAAGGAACACACCCATTATAAAGAAATCACATTAGGATTCTCTTTTTAAGCTGTTCCTTAAAACACTAGTGCTTAGGAAATGTATTGGAGGCAGAAGCAGTCAAGGGTAGCCTAGGGTTAGGGTTAGGCTTAGGGTTAGGCTTAGGGTATGGCTTAGGGTACGGGTTCGGCGAGGGCTTCTGGTACGGCGTAGGGTATGGGTTAGGGTTAGGGTTAGGGTTAGTGATAGGGTTAGGGCTCGGTTTAGGGTACGGGTTAGGATTAGGGTACGTGTTAGGGTTAGGGTAGGGGTTAGGGTTAGGGTACGCGTTAGGGTTAGGGTACTGATTAAACCTATCCCACTCTCTAGATACCCCTTAGCATGTAAAAGAATATTATTTGGGGGTCCAGCCATGGAGAAGAGTTTACACACTAGGATTAGATACGGAACACACCCATTATAAAGAAATCACATTAGGATTCTCTTTTTAAGCTGTTCCTTAAAACACTAGTGCTTAGGAAATCTATTGGAGGCAGAAGCAGTCAAGGGTAGCCTAGGGTTAGGGTTAGGCTTAGGGTTAGGCTTAGGGTACGGGATCGGGGAGGGCTTCGGGTACGGCGTAGGGTATGGGTTAGGGTTAGGGTTAGGTTAGTGTTAGGGTTAGGGCTCGGTTTAGGGTACGGGTTAGGATTAGGGTACGTGTTAGGGTTAGGGTAGGGTTAGGGTTAGGGTACGCTTTAGGGTTAGGGTAGTTATTAAACCTATCCCACTCTCTAGATACCCCTTAGCACGTAAAGGAATATTATTTGGGGGTCCAGCCATGGAGAAGAGTTTAGACACTAAGATAATATAAGGATCACACACATTATAAAGAAATCACATTAGGATTCTCTTTTTAAGCTGTTCCTTAAAACACTAGTGCTTAGGAAATCTATTGGAGGCAGAAGCAGTCAAGGGTAGCCTAGGGTTAGGGTTAGGCTTAGGGTTAGGCTTAGGGTACGGCTTAGGGTACGGGTTCGGGGAGGGCTTAGGGTACGGCGTAGGGTATGGGTTAGGGTGAGGGTTAGGGTTACTGTTAGGGTTTGGGCTCGGTTTAGGGTACGGGTTAGGATTAGGGCACGTGTTAGGGTTAGTGTAGGGGTTAGGGTTAGGGTACCTGTTAGGGTTAGGGTAGTTATTAAACCTCTCCCACTCTCTAGATACCCCTTAGCACGTAAAGGAATATTATTTGGGGGTCCAGCCATGGAGAAGAGTTTAGACTCTAGGATAAGATAAGGAACACACCCATTATAAAGAAATCACATTAGGATTCTCTTTTTAAGCTGTTCCTTAAAACACTAGTGCTTAGGAAATGTATTGGAGGCAGAAGCAGTCAAGGGTAGCCTAGGGTTAGGGTTAGGCTTAGGGTTAGGCTTAGGGTATGGCTTAGGGTACGGGTTCGGGGAGGGCTTCGGGTACGGCTTAGGGTATGGGTTAGGGTTAGGGTTAGGGTTAGTGTTAGGGTTAGGGCTCGGTTTAGGGTACGAGTTAGGATTAGGGTACGTGTTAGGGTTAGGGTAGGGGTTAGGGTTAGGGTACGCGTTAGGGTTAGGGTACTGATTAAACCTATCCCACTCTCTAGATACCCCTTAGCACGTAAAAGAATATTATTTGGGGGTCCAGCCATGGAGAAGAGTTTACACACTAGGATTAGATACGGAACACACCCATTATAAAGAAATCACATTAGGATTCCCTTTTTAAGCTGTTCCTTAAAACACTAGTGCTTAGGAAATCTATTGGAGGCAGAAGCAGTCAAGGGTAGCCTAGGGTTTGGGTTAGGCTTAGGGTACGGCTTAGGGTACGGCTTAGGGTACAGGTTCGGGGAGGGCTTCGGGTACGGCGTAGGGTATGGGTTAGGGTTAGGGTTAGGTTAGTGTTAGGGTTAGGGCTCGGTTTAGGGTACGGGTTAGGATTAGGGTACGTGTTAGGGTTAGGGTAGGGGTTAGGGTTAGGGTACGCGTTAGGGTTAGGGTAGTTATTAAACCTATCCCACTCTCTAGATACCCCTTAGCACGTAAAGGAATATTATTTGGGGGTCCAGCCATGGAGAAGAGTTTAGACACTAAGATAATATAAGGATCACACACATTATAAAGAAATCACATTAGGATTCTCTTTTTAAGCTGTTCCTTAAAACACTAGTGCTTAGGATATCTATTGGAGGCAGAAGCAGTCAAGGGTAGCCTTGGGTTAGGGTTAGGCTTAGGGTTAGGCTTAGGGTACGGCTTAGGGTACGGGTTCGGGGAGGGCTTCGGGTACGGCATAGGGTATGGGTTAGGGTTAGGGTTAGTGTTAGGGTTAGGGCTCGGTTTAGGTTACGGATTAGGATTAGGGTACGCGTTAGGGTTATGGTAGGGGTTAGGGTTAGGGTACGCGTTAGGGTTAGGGTAGTTATTAAACCTATCCCACTCTCTAGATACCCCTTAGCACGTAAAGGAATATTATTTGGGGGTCCAGCCATGGAGAAGAGTTTAGATACTAAGATAATATAAGGAACACACACATTATAAAGAAATCACATTAGGATTCTCTTTTTAAGCTGTTCCTTAAAACACTAGTGCTTAGGAAATCTATTGGAGGCAGAAGCAGTCAAGGGTAGCCTAGGGTTAGGGTTAGGCTTAGGGTTAGGCTTAGGGTACGGCTTAGGGTACGGGCTCGGGGAGGGCTTCGGGTACGGCGTAGGGTATGGGTTAGGGTTAGGGTTAAGGTTAGTGTTAGGGTTAGGGCTCGGTTTAGGGTACGGGTTAGGATTAGGGTACGTGTTAGGGTTAGGGTAGGGGTTAGGGTTAGGGTACGCGTTAGGGTTAGGGTAGTTATTAAACCTATCCCACTCTCTAGATACTCCTTAGCACGTAAAGGAATATTATTTGGGGGTCCAGCCATGGAGAAGAGTTTAGACACTAGGATAAGATAAGGAACACACCCATTATAAAGAAATCACATTAGGATTCTCTTTTTAAGCTGTTCCTTAAATCACTAGTGGTTAGGAAATGTATTGGAGGCAGAAGCAGTCAAGGGTAGCCTAGGGTTAGGGTTAGGCTTAGGGTTAGGCTTAGGGTACGGCTTAGGGTACGGGTTCGGGGAGGGCTTCGGGTACGGCGTAGGGTATGGGTTAGGGTTAGGGTTAGGGTTAGTGTTAGGGTTAGGGCTCGGTTTAGGGTACGGGTTAGGATTAGGGTACACGTTAGGGTTATGGTAGGGGTTAGGGTTAGGGTACGCGTTAGGGTTAGGATAGTGATTAAACCTATCCCACTCTCTAGATACCCCTTAGCACGTAAAGGAATATTATTTGGGGGTCCAGCCATGGAGAAGAGTTTAGACACTAGGATTAGATAAGGAACACACCCATTATAAAGAAATCACATTAGGATTCTCTTTTTAAGCTGTTCCTTAAAACACTAGTGCTTAGGAAATCTATTGGAGGCAGAAGCAGTCAAGGGTAGCCTAGGGTTAGGGTTAGGCTTAGGGTTAGGCTTAGGGTACGGCTTAGGGTACGGGCTCGGGGAGGGCTTCGGGTACGGCGTAGGGTGTGGGTTAGGGTTAGGGTTAGGGTTAGTGTTAGGGTTAGGGCTCTGTTTAGGGTACGGGTTAGGATTAGGGTACGTGTTAGGGTTAGAGTAGGGGTTAGGGTTAGGGTACGCGGTAGGGTTAGGGTAGTTATTAAACCTATCCCACTCTCTAGATACCCCTTAGCACGTAAAGGAATATTATTTGGGGGTCCAGCCATGGAGAAGAGTTTAGACACTAAGATAATATAAGGAACACACACATTACAAAGAAATCACATTAGGATTCTCTTTTTAAGGTGTTCCTTAAAACACTAGTGCTTAGGAAATCTATTGGAGGCAGAATCAGTCAACGGTAGCCTAGGATTAGGGTTAGGCTTAGGGTTAGGCTTAGGGTTAGGCTTAGGGTACGGGTTCGGGGAGGGCTTCGTGTACGGTGTAGGGTATGGGTTAGTGTTAGGGTTAGGGTTAGTGTTAGGGTTAGGGCTCGGTTTAGGGTACGGGTTACGATTAGGGTACGTGTTAGGTTTAGGGTAGGGGTTAGGGTTAGGGTACGCGTTATGGTTAGGGTAGTTATTAAACCTATCCCACTCTCTAGATACCCCTTAGCACGTAAAGGAATATTATTTGGGGGTCCAGCCGTAGAGAAGAGTTTAGACACTAGGATAAGATAAGGAACACACCCATTATAAAGAAATCACTTTAGGATTCTCTTTTTAAGCTGTTCCTTAAAACACTAGTGCTTAGGAAATCTATTTTAGGCAGAAGCAGTCAAGGGTAGCCTAGGGTTAGGGTTAGCCTTAGGGTACGGCTTAGGATACGGGTTCGGGGAGGGCTTCGGGGACGGCGTATGGTATGGGTTAGGGTTAGGGTTAGGTTAGTGTTAGGGTTAGGGCTCGGTTTAGGGTACGGGTTAGGATTAGGGTACGTGTTAGGGTTAGGGTAGGGGATAGGGTTAGGGTACGCGTTAGGGTTAGGGTAGTTATTAAACCTATCCCACTCTCTAGATACCCCTTAGCACGTACAGGTATATTATTTGGGGGTCCAGCCATGGAGAAGAGTTTAGACACTAAGATAATATAACGATCACACACATTATAAAGAAATCACATTAGGATTCTCTTTTTAAGCTGTTCCTTAAAACACTAGTGCTTAGGAAATCTATTGGAGGCAGAAGCAGTCAAGGGTAGCCTAGGGTTAGGGTTAGGCTTAGGGTTAGGCTTAGGGTACGGCTTAGGGTACGGGCTCGGGGAGGGCTTCGGATACGGCGTAGGGTATGGGTTAGGGTTAGGGTTAGGGTTAGTGTTAGGGTTAGGGCTCGGTTTAGGGTACGGGTTAGGATTAGGGTACGTGTTAGGGTTAGGGTAGGGGTTAGGGTTAGGGTACGCGTTAGGGTTAGGGTAGTTATTAAACCTATCCCACTCTCTAGATACCCCTTAGCACGTAAAGGAATATTATTTGGGGTTCCAGCCATGGAGAAGAGTTTAGACACTAGGATAAGAGAAGGAACACACCCATTATAAAGAAATCACATTAGGATTCTCTTTTTAAGCTGTTCCTTAAAACACTAGTGCTTAGGAAATCTATTGGAGGCAGAAGCAGTCAAGGGTAGCCTACGGTTAGGGTTAGGCTTAGGGTTAGGCTTAGGGTACGGCTTAGGGTACGGGTTCGGGGAGGGCTTCGGGTACGGCGTAGGGTATGGGTTAGGGTTAGGGTTAGGGTTAGTGTTAGGGTTAGGGCTCGGTTTAGGGTACGGGTTAGGGTTAGGGTACGTGTTAGCGTTAGGGTAGGGGTTAGGGTTAGGGTACGCGTTAGGGTTAGGGTAGTGATTAAACCTATCCCACTCTCTAGATACCCCTTAGCACGTAAAGGAATATTATTTGGGGGTCCAGCCATGGAGAAGAGTTTAGACACTAGGATAAGATAAGGAACACACCCATTATAAAGAAATCACATTAGGATTCTCTTTTTAAGCTGTTCCTTAAAACACTAGTGCTTAGGATATCTATTGGAGGCAGAAGCAGTCAAGGGTAGCCTAGGGTTAGGGTTAGGCTTAGGGTTAGGCTTAGGGTATGGCTTAGGGTACGGGTTCGGGGAGGGGTTCGGGTACGGTGTAGGGTATGGTTTAGGGTTAGGGTTAAGGTTAGTGTTAGGGTTAGGGCTCGGTTTAGGGTACGGTTTAGGATTAGGGTACGTGTTAGGGTTAGGGTAGGGGTTAGGGTTAGGGTACGCGTTAGGGTTAGGGTAGATATTAAACCTATCCCACTCTCTAGATACTCCTTAGCACGTAAAGGAATATTATTTGGGAGTCCAGCCATGGAGAAGAGTTTAGACACTAGGATAAGATAAGGAACACACCCATTATAAAGAAATCACATTAGGATTCTCTTTTTAAGCTGTTCCTTAAATCACTAGTGGTTAGGAAATGTATTGGAGGCAGAAGCAGTCAAGGGTAGCCTAGGGTTAGGGTTAGGCTTAGGGTTAGGCTTAGGGTACGGCTTAGGGTACGGGTTCGGGGAGGGCTTCGGGTACGGCGTAGGGTATGGGTTAGGGTTAGGGTTAGGGTTAGTGTTAGGGTTAGGGCTCGGTTTAGGGTACGGGTTAGGATTAGGGTACACGTTAGGGTTATGGTAGGGGTTAGGGTTAGGGTACGCGTTAGGGTTAGGATAGTGATTAAACCTATCCCACTCTCTAGATACCCCTTAGCACGTAAAGGAATATTATTTGGGGGTCCAGCCATGGAGAAGAGTTTAGACACTAGGATAAGATAAGGAACACACCCATTATAAAGAAATCACATTAGGATTCTCTTTTTAAGCTGTTCTTAAAACACTAGTGCTTAGGAAATCTATTGGAGGCAGAAGCAGTCAAGGGTAGCCTAGGGTTAGGGTTAGGCTTAGGGTTAGGCTTAGGGTACGGCTTAGGGTACGGGTTCGGGGAGGGCTTCGGGTACGGCGTAGGGTATGGGTTAGGGTTAGGGTTAGGTTAGTGTTAGGGTTAGGGCTCGGTTTAGGGTACGGGTTAGGATTAGGGTACGTATTAGGGTTAGGGTAGGGGTTAGGGTTAGGGTACGCGTTAGGGTTAGGTTAGTTATTAAACCTATCCCACTCTCTAGATACCCCTTAGCACGTAAAGGAATATTATTTAGGGGTCCAGCCATGGAGAAGAGTTCAGACACTAATATAATATAAGGAACACACACATTATAAAGAAATCACATTAGGATTCTCTTTTTAAGCTGTTCCTTAAAACACTAGTGCTTAGGAAATCTATTGGAGGCAGAAGCAGTCAAGGGTAGCCTAGGGTTAGGGTTAGGCTTAGGGTTAGGCTTAGGGTACAGCTTAGGGTACGGGTACGGGGAGGGCTTCGGGTACGGCGTAGGGTATGGGATAGGGTTAGGGTTAGGGTTACTGTTAGGGTTAGGGCTCGGTTTAGGGTACGGGTTAGGATTAGGGCACGTGTTAGGTTTAGTGTAGGGGTTAGGTTTAGGGTACGCGTTAGGGTTAGGGTAGTTATTAAACCTATCCCACTCTCTAGATACCCCTTAGCACGTAAAGGAATATTATTTGGGGTTCCAGCCATGGAGAAGAGTTTAGACACTAGGATAAGATAAGGAACACACCCATTAAAAGAAATCACATTAGGATTCTCTTTTTAAGCTGTTCCTTAAAACACTAGTGCTTAGGAAACCTATTGGAGGCAGAAGCAGTCAAGGGTAGCCTAGGGTTAGGGTTAGACTTAGGGTACGGCTTAGGGTACGGGTTCGGGGAATGGCTTCGGGTACGGCGTAGGGTGTGGGTTAGGGTTAGGGTTAGGGTTAGTGTTAGGGTTAGGGCTCTGTTTAGGGTACGGGTTAGGAGTAGGGTACGTGTTAGGGTTAGAGTAGGGGTTAGGGTTAGGCTACGCGGTAGGGTTAGGGTAGTTATTAAACCTATCCCACTCTCTAGATACCCCTTAGCACGTAAAGGAATATTATTTGGGGGTCCAGCCATGGAGAAGAGTTTAGACACTAAGATAATATAAGGAACACACACATTACAAAGAAATCACATTAGGATTCTCTTTTTAAGGTGTTCCTTAAAACACTAGTGCTTAGGAAATCTATTGGAGGCAGAATCAGTCAACGGTAGCCTAGGATTAGGGTTAGGCTTAGGGTTAGGCTTAGGGTACGGCTTAGAGTACGGGTTCGGGGAGGGCTTCGGGTACGGCGTAGGGTATGGGTTAGGGTTAGGGTTAGGGTTAGTGTTAGGGTTAGGGCTCGGTTTAGGGTACGGGTTAGGATTAGGGTACGTGATAGGGTTAGGGTAGGGGTTAGGGTTAGGGTATGCGTTAGGGTTAGGGTAGTTATTAAACCTATCCCACTCTCTAGATACCCCTTAGCACGTAAAGGAATATTATTTGGGGGTCCAGCCATGTAGAAGGGTTTAGACACTAGGATAAGATAAGGAACACACCCATTATAGAGATATCACATTAGGATTCTCTTTTTAAGCTGTTCCTTAAAACACTAGTGCTTAAGAAATCTATTGGAGCCAGAAGCAGTCAAGGGTAGCCTAGGGTTAGGGTTAGGCTTAGGGTTAGGCTTAGGGTATGGCTTAGGGTACGGATTCGGGGAGGGCTTCGGGTACGGCGTAGGGTATGGGTTAGGGTTAGGGTTAGGGTTAGTGTTAGGGTTACGGCTCGGTTTAGGGTACGGGTTAGGATTAGGGTACGTGTTAGGGTTAGGGTAGGGGTTAGGGTTAGGGTACGCGTTAGGGTTAGGGTACTGATTAAACCTATCCCACTCTCTAGATACCCCTTAGCACGTAAAAGAATATTATTTGGGGGTCCAGCCATGGAGAAGAGTTTACACACTAGGATTAGATACGGAACACACCCATTATAAAGAAATCACACTAGGATTCTCTTTTTAAGCTGTTTCTTAAAACACTAGTGCTTAGGAAATCTATTTTAGGCAGAAGCAGTCAAGGGTAGCCTAGGGTTAGGGTTAGGCTTAGGGTACGGCTTAGGATACGGGTTCGGGGAGGGCTTCGGGTACGGCGTAGGGTATGGGTTAGGGTTAGGGTTAGGTTAGTGTTAGGGTTAGGGCTCGGTTTAGGGTACGGGTTAGGATTAGGGTACGTGTTAGGGTTAGGGTAGGGGATAGGGTTAGGGAACGCGTTAGGGTTAGGGTAGTTATTAAACCTATCCCACTCTCTAGATACCCCTTAGCACGTACAGGTATATTATTTGGGGGTCCAGCCATGGAGAAGAGTTTAGACACTAAGATAATATAACGATCACACACATTATAAAGAAATCACATTAGGATTCTCTTTTTAAGCTGTTCCTTAAAACACTAGTGCTTAGGATATCTATTGGAGGCAGAAGCAGTCAAGGGTAGCCTAGGGTTAGGGTTAGGCTTAGGGTTAGGCTTAGGGTACGGCTTAGGGTACGGGTTCGGGGAGGGCTTCGGGTACGGCGTAGGGTATGGGTTAGGGTTAGGGTTAGTGTTAGGGTTAGGGCTCGGTTTAGGGTACGGGTTAGGATTAGGGTACGTGTTAGGGTTAGAGTAGGGGTTAGGGTTAGGGTACGCGTTAGTGTTAGGGTAGTTATTAACCTATCCCACTCTCTAGATAACCCTTAGCACGTAAATGAATATTATTTGGGGGTCCAGCCATGGAGAAGAGTTTAGACACTAAGATAATATAAGGAACACACACATTACAAAGAAATCACATTAGGATTCTCTTTTTAAGCTGTTCCTTAAAACAGTAGTGCTTAGGAAATCTATTGGAGGCAGAATCAGTAAACGGTAGCCTAGGATTAGGGTTAGGCTTAGGGTTAGGCTTAGGGTTAGGCTTAGGGTACGGGTTCGGGGAGGGCTTCGGGTACGGCGTAGGGTATGGGTTAGGGTTAGGGTTAGGGTTAGTGTTAGGGTTAGGGCTCGGTTTAGGGTACGGGTTAGGATTAGGGTACACGTTAGGGTTATGGTAGGGGTTAGGGTTAGGGTACGCGTTAGGGTTAGGATAGTGATTAAACCTATCCCACTCTCTAGATACCCCTTAGCACGTAAAGGAATATTATTTGGGGGTCCAGCCATGGAGAAGAGTTTAGACACTAGGATTAGATAAGGAACACACCCATTATAAAGAAATCACATTAGGATTCTCTTTTTAAGCTGTTCCTTAAAACACTAGTGCTTAGGAAATCTATTGGAGGCAGAAGCAGTCAAGGGTAGCCTAGGGTTAGGGTTAGGCTTAGGGTTAGGCTTAGGGTACGGCTTAGGGTACGGGCTCGGGGAGGGCTTCGGGTACGGCGTAGGGTGTGGGTTAGGGTTAGGGTTAGGGTTAGTGTTAGGGTTAGGGCTCTGTTTAGGGTACGGGTTAGGATTAGGGTACGTGTTAGGGTTAGAGTAGGGGTTAGGGTAAGGGTACGCGGTAGGGTTAGGGTAGTTATTAAACCTATCCCACTCTCTAGATACCCCTTAGCACGTAAAGGAATATTATTTGGGGGTCCAGCCATGGAGAAGAGTTTAGACACTAAGATAATATAAGGAACACACACATTACAAAGAAATCACATTAGGATTCTCTTTTTAAGGTGTTCCTTGAAACACTAGTGCTTAGGAAATCTATTGGAGGCAGAATCAGTCAACGGTAGCCTAGGATTAGGGTTAGGCTTAGGGTTAGGCTTAGGGTTAGGCTTAGGGTACGGGTTCGGGGAGGGCTTCGTGTACGGTGTAGGGTATGGGTTAGTGTTAGGGTTAGGGTTAGTGTTAGGGTTAGGGCTCGGTTTAGGGTACGGGTTACGATTAGGGTACGTGTTAGGTTTAGGGTAGGGGTTAGGGTTAGGGTACGCGTTATGGTTAGGGTAGTTATTAAACCTATCCCACTCTCTAGATACCCCTTAGCACGTAAAGGAATATTATTTGGGGGTCCAGCCGTAGAGAAGAGTTTAGACACTAGGATAAGATAAGGAACACACCCATTATAAAGAAATCACTTTAGGATTCTCTTTTTAAGCTGTTCCTTAAAACACTAGTGCTTAGGAAATCTATTTTAGGCAGAAGCAGTCAAGGGTAGCCTAGGGTTAGGGTTAGGCTTAGGGTACGGCTTAGGATACGGGTTCGGGGAGGGCTTCGGGGACGGCGTATGGTATGGGTTAGGGTTAGGGTTAGGTTAGTGTTAGGGTTAGGGCTCGGTTTAGGGTACGGGTTAGGATTAGGGTACGTGTTAGGGTTAGGGTAGGGGATAGGGTTAGGGTACGCGTTAGGGTTAGGGTAGTTATTAAACCTATCCCACTCTCTAGATACCCCTTAGCACGTACAGGTATATTATTTGGGGGTCCAGCCATGGAGAAGAGTTTAGACACTAAGATAATATAACGATCACACACATTATAAAGAAATCACATTAGGATTCTCTTTTTAAGCTGTTCCTTAAAACACTAGTGCTTAGGAAATCTATTGGAGGCAGAAGCAGTCAAGGGTAGCCTAGGGTTAGGGTTAGGCTTAGGGTTAGGCTTAGGGTACGGCTTAGGGTACGGGTTCGGGGAGGGCTTCGGGTACGGCGTAGGGTATGGGTTAGGGTTAGGGTTAGGGTTAGTGTTAGGGTTAGGGCTCGGTTTAGGGTACGGGTTAGGATTAGGGTACACGTTAGGGTTATGGTAGGGGTTAGGGTTAGGGTACGCGTTAGGGTTAGGATAGTGATTAAACCTATCCCACTCTCTAGATACCCCTTAGCACGTAAAGGAATATTATTTGGGGGTCCAGCCATGGAGAAGAGTTTAGACACTAGGATTAGATAAGGAACACACCCATTATAAAGAAATCACATTAGGATTCTCTTTTTAAGCTGTTCCTTAAAACACTAGTGCTTAGGAAATCTATTGGAGGCAGAAGCAGTCAAGGGTAGCCTAGGGTTAGGGTTAGGCTTAGGGTTAGGCTTAGGGTACGGCTTAGGGTACGGGCTCGGGGAGGGCTTCGGGTACGGCGTAGGGTGTGGGTTAGGGTTAGGGTTAGGGTTAGTGTTAGGGTTAGGGCTCTGTTTAGGGTACGGGTTAGGATTAGGGTACGTGTTAGGGTTAGAGTAGGGGTTAGGGTTAGGGTACGCGGTAGGGTTAGGGTAGTTATTAAACCTATCCCACTCTCTAGATACCCCTTAGCACGTAAAGGAATATTATTTGGGGGTCCAGCCATGGAGAAGAGTTTAGACACTAAGATAATATAAGGAACACACACATTACAAAGAAATCACATTAGGATTCTCTTTTTAAGGTGTTCCTTAAAACACTAGTGCTTAGGAAATCTATTGGAGGCAGAATCAGTCAACGGTAGCCTAGGATTAGGGTTAGGCTTAGGGTTAGGCTTAGGGTTAGGCTTAGGGTACGGGTTCGGGGAGGGCTTCGTGTACGGTGTAGGGTATGGGTTAGTGTTAGGGTTAGGGTTAGTGTTAGGGTTAGGGCTCGGTTTAGGGTACGGGTTACGATTAGGGTACGTGTTAGGTTTAGGGTAGGGGTTAGGGTTAGGGTACGCGTTATGGTTAGGGTAGTTATTAAACCTATCCCACTCTCTAGATACCCCTTAGCACGTAAAGGAATATTATTTGGGGGTCCAGCCGTAGAGAAGAGTTTAGACACTAGGATAAGATAAGGAACACACCCATTATAAAGAAATCACTTTAGGATTCTCTTTTTAAGCTGTTCCTTAAAACACTAGTGCTTAGGAAATCTATTTTAGGCAGAAGCAGTCAAGGGTAGCCTAGGGTTAGGGTTAGCCTTAGGGTACGGCTTAGGATACGGGTTCGGGGAGGGCTTCGGGGACGGCGTATGGTATGGGTTAGGGTTAGGGTTAGGTTAGTGTTAGGGTTAGGGCTCGGTTTAGGGTACGGGTTAGGATTAGGGTACGTGTTAGGGTTAGGGTAGGGGATAGGGTTAGGGTACGCGTTAGGGTTAGGGTAGTTATTAAACCTATCCCACTCTCTAGATACCCCTTAGCACGTACAGGTATATTATTTGGGGGTCCAGCCATGGAGAAGAGTTTAGACACTAAGATAATATAACGATCACACACATTATAAAGAAATCACATTAGGATTCTCTTTTTAAGCTGTTCCTTAAAACACTAGTGCTTAGGAAATCTATTGGAGGCAGAAGCAGTCAAGGGTAGCCTAGGGTTAGGGTTAGGCTTAGGGTTAGGCTTAGGGTACGGCTTAGGGTACGGGCTCGGGGAGGGCTTCGGATACGGCGTAGGGTATGGGTTAGGGTTAGGGTTAGGGTTAGTGTTAGGGTTAGGGCTCGGTTTAGGGTACGGGTTAGGATTAGGGTACGTGTTAGGGTTAGGGTAGGGGTTAGGGTTAGGGTACGCGTTAGGGTTAGGGTAGTTATTAAACCTATCCCACTCTCTAGATACCCCTTAGCACGTAAAGGAATATTATTTGGGGTTCCAGCCATGGAGAAGAGTTTAGACACTAGGATAAGAGAAGGAACACACCCATTATAAAGAAATCACATTAGGATTCTCTTTTTAAGCTGTTCCTTAAAACACTAGTGCTTAGGAAATCTATTGGAGGCAGAAGCAGTCAAGGGTAGCCTACGGTTAGGGTTAGGCTTAGGGTTAGGCTTAGGGTACGGCTTAGGGTACGGGTTCGGGGAGGGCTTCGGGTACGGCGTAGGGTATGGGTTAGGGTTAGGGTTAGGGTTAGTGTTAGGGTTAGGGCTCGGTTTAGGGTACGGGTTAGGGTTAGGGTACGTGTTAGCGTTAGGGTTGGGGTTAGGGTTAGGGTACGCGTTAGGGTTAGGGTAGTGATTAAACCTATCCCACTCTCTAGATACCCCTTAGCACGTAAAGGAATATTATTTGGGGGTCCAGCCATGGAGAAGAGTTTAGACACTAGGATAAGATAAGGAACACACCCATTATAAAGAAATCACATTAGGATTCTCTTTTTAAGCTGTTCCTTAAAACACTAGTGCTTAGGATATCTATTGGAGGCAGAAGCAGTCAAGGGTAGCCTAGGGTTAGGGTTAGGCTTAGGGTTAGGCTTAGGGTATGGCTTAGGGTACGGGTTCGGGGAGGGGTTCGGGTACGGTGTAGGGTATGGTTTAGGGTTAGGGTTAAGGTTAGTGTTAGGGTTAGGGCTCGGTTTAGGGTACGGTTTAGGATTAGGGTACGTGTTAGGGTTAGGGTAGGGGTTAGGGTTAGGGTACGCGTTAGGGTTAGGGTAGATATTAAACCTATCCCACTCTCTAGATACTCCTTAGCACGTAAAGGAATATTATTTGGGAGTCCAGCCATGGAGAAGAGTTTAGACACTAGGATAAGATAAGGAACACACCCATTATAAAGAAATCACATTAGGATTCTCTTTTTAAGCTGTTCCTTAAATCACTAGTGGTTAGGAAATGTATTGGAGGCAGAAGCAGTCAAGGGTAGCCTAGGGTTAGGGTTAGGCTTAGGGTTAGGCTTAGGGTACGGCTTAGGGTACGGGTTCGGGGAGGGCTTCGGGTACGGCGTAGGGTATGGGTTAGGGTTAGGGTTAGGGTTAGTGTTAGGGTTAGGGCTCGGTTTAGGGTACGGGTTAGGATTAGGGTACACGTTAGGGTTATGGTAGGGGTTAGGGTTAGGGTACGCGTTAGGGTTAGGATAGTGATTAAACCTATCCCACTCTCTAGATACCCCTTAGCACGTAAAGGAATATTATTTGGGGGTCCAGCCATGGAGAAGAGTTTAGACACTAGGATTAGATAAGGAACACACCCATTATAAAGAAATCACATTAGGATTCTCTTTTTAAGCTGTTCTTAAAACACTAGTGCTTAGGAAATCTATTGGAGGCAGAAGCAGTCAAGGGTAGCCTAGGGTTAGGGTTAGGCTTAGGGTTAGGCTTAGGGTACGGCTTAGGGTACGGGTTCGGGGAGGGCTTCGGGTACGGCGTAGGGTATGGGTTAGGGTTAGGGTTAGGTTAGTGTTAGGGTTAGGGCTCGGTTTAGGGTACGGGTTAGGATTAGGGTACGTATTAGGGTTAGGGTAGGGGTTAGGGTTAGGGTACGCGTTAGGGTTAGGTTAGTTATTAAACCTATCCCACTCTCTAGATACCCCTTAGCACGTAAAGGAATATTATTTGGGGGTCCAGCCATGGAGAAGAGTTCAGACACTAATATAATATAAGGAACACACACATTATAAAGAAATCACATTAGGATTCTCTTTTTAAGCTGTTCCTTAAAACACTAGTGCTTAGGAAATCTATTGGAGGCAGAAGCAGTCAAGGGTAGCCTAGGGTTAGGGTTAGGCTTAGGGTTAGGCTTAGGGTACGGCTTAGGGTACGGGTACGGGGAGGGCTTCGGGTACGGCGTAGGGTATGGGATAGGGTTAGGGTTAGGGTTACTGTTAGGGTTAGGGCTCGGTTTAGGGTACGGGTTAGGATTAGGGCACGTGTTAGGTTTAGTGTAGGGGTTAGGTTTAGGGTACGCGTTAGGGTTAGGGTAGTTATTAAACCTATCCCACTCTCTAGATACCCCTTAGCACGTAAAGGAATATTATTTGGGGTTCCAGGCATGGAGAAGAGTTTAGACACTAGGATAAGATAAGGAACACACCCATTAAAAGAAATCACATTAGGATTCTCTTTTTAAGCTGTTCCTTAAAACACTAGTGCTTAGGAAACCTATTGGAGGCAGAAGCAGTCAAGGGTAGCCTAGGGTTAGGGTTAGACTTAGGGTACGGCTTAGGGTACGGGTTCGGGGAGGGCTTCGGGTACGGCGTAGGGTGTGGGTTAGGGTTAGGGTTAGGGTTAGTGTTAGGGTTAGGGCTCTGTTTAGGGTACGGGTTAGGAGTAGGGTACGTGTTAGGGTTAGAGTAGGGGTTAGGGTTAGGCTACGCGGTAGGGTTAGGGTAGTTATTAAACCTATCCCACTCTCTAGATACCCCTTAGCACGTAAAGGAATATTATTTGGGGGTCCAGCCATGGAGAAGAGTTTAGACACTAAGATAATATAAGGAACACACACATTACAAAGAAATCACATTAGGATTCTCTTTTTAAGGTGTTCCTTAAAACACTAGTGCTTAGGAAATCTATTGGAGGCAGAATCAGTCAACGGTAGCCTAGGATTAGGGTTAGGCTTAGGGTTAGGCTTAGGGTACGGCTTAGAGTACGGGTTCGGGGAGGGCTTCGGGTACGGCGTAGGGTATGGGTTAGGGTTAGGGTTAGGGTTAGTGTTAGGGTTAGGGCTCGGTTTAGGGTACGGGTTAGGATTAGGGTACGTGATAGGGTTAGGGTAGGGGTTAGGGTTAGGGTACGCGTTAGGGTTAGGGTAGTTATTAAACCTATCCCACTCTCTAGATACCCCTTAGCACGTAAAGGAATATTATTTGGGGGTCCAGCCATGTAGAAGGGTTTAGACACTAGGATAAGATAAGGAACACACCCATTATAGAGATATCACATTAGGATTCTCTTTTTAAGCTGTTCCTTAAAACACTAGTGCTTAAGAAATCTATTGGAGCCAGAAGCAGTCAAGGGTAGCCTAGGGTTAGGGTTAGGCTTAGGGTTAGGCTTAGGGTATGGCTTAGGGTACGGATTCGGGGAGGGCTTCGGGTACGGCGTAGGGTATGGGTTAGGGTTAGGGTTAGGGTTAGTGTTAGGGTTACGGCTCGGTTTAGGGTACGGGTTAGGATTAGGGTACGTGTTAGGGTTAGGGTAGGGGTTAGGGTTAGGGTACGCGTTAGGGTTAGGGTACTGATTAAACCTATCCCACTCTCTAGATACCCCTTAGCACGTAAAAGAATATTATTTGGGGGTCCAGCCATGGAGAAGAGTTTACACACTAGGATTAGATACGGAACACACCCATTATAAAGAAATCACACTAGGATTCTCTTTTTAAGCTGTTTCTTAAAACACTAGTGCTTAGGAAATCTATTTTAGGCAGAAGCAGTCAAGGGTAGCCTAGGGTTAGGGTTAGGCTTAGGGTACGGCTTAGGATACGGGTTCGGGGAGGGCTTCGGGTACGGCGTAGGGTATGGGTTAGGGTTAGGGTTAGGTTAGTGTTAGGGTTAGGGCTCGGTTTAGCGTACGGGTTAGGATTAGGGTACGTGTTAGGGTTAGGGTAGGGGATAGGGTTAGGGAACGCGTTAGGGTTAGGGTAGTTATTAAACCTATCCCACTCTCTAGATACCCCTTAGCACGTACAGGTATATTATTTGGGGGTCCAGCCATGGAGAAGAGTTTAGACACTAAGATAATATAACGATCACACACATTATAAAGAAATCACATTAGGATTCTCTTTTTAAGCTGTTCCTTAAAACACTAGTGCTTAGGATATCTATTGGAGGCAGAAGCAGTCAAGGGTAGCCTAGGGTTAGGGTTAGGCTTAGGGTTAGGCTTAGGGTACGGCTTAGGGTACGGGTTCGGGGAGGGCTTCGGGTACGGCGTAGGGTATGGGTTAGGGTTAGGGTTAGTGTTAGGGTTAGGGCTCGGTTTAGGGTACGGGTTAGGATTAGGGTACATGTTAGGGTTAGAGTAGGGGTTAGGGTTAGGGTACGCGTTAGTGTTAGGGTAGTTATTAACCTATCCCACTCTCTAGATAACCCTTAGCACGTAAATGAATATTATTTGGGGGTCCAGCCATGGAGAAGAGTTTAGACACTAAGATAATATAAGGAACACACACATTACAAAGAAATCACATTAGGATTCTCTTTTTAAGCTGTTCCTTAAAACAGTAGTGCTTAGGAAATCTATTGGAGGCAGAATCAGTCAACGGTAGCCTAGGATTAGGGTTAGGCTTAGGGTTAGGCTTAGGGTTAGGCTTAGGGTACGGGTTCGGGGAGGGCTTCGTGTACGGCGTAGTGTATGGGTTAGGGTTAGGGTTAGGGTTAGTGTTAGGGTTAGGGCTCGGTTTAGGTTATTGGTTAGGATTAGGGTACGTGTTAGGGTTAGGGTAGGGGTTGGGTTAGGGTACGCGTTAGGGTTAGTGTAGTTATTAAACCTATCCCACTCTCTAAATTCCCCTTAGCACGTAAAGGAATATTATTTGGAGGTCCAGCCGTAGAGAAGAGTTTAGACACTAGGATAAGATAAGGAACACACCCATTATAAAGAAATCACATTAGGATTCTCTTTTTAAGCTGTTCCTTAAAACACTAGTGCTTAGGAAATCTATTGGAGGCAGAAGCAGTCAAGGGTAGCCTAGGGGTAGGGTTAGGCTTAGGGTTAGGCTTAGGGTACGGCTTACGGTACGGGTTCGGGGAGGGCTTCGTGTACGGTGTAGGGTATGGGTTAGGGTTAGGGTTAGGGTTATTGTTAGGGTTAGGGCTCGGTTTAGGGTACGGGTTACGATTAGGGTACGTGTTAGGTTTAGGGTATGGGTTAGGGTTAGTGTACGCGTTATGGTTAGGGTAGTTATTAAACCTATCCCACTCTCTAGATACCCCTTAGCACGTAAAGGAATATTATTTGGGGGTCCAGCCGTAGAGAAGAGTTTAGACACTAGGATAAGATAAGGAACACACCCATTATAAAGAAATCACTTTAGGATTCTCTTTTTAAGCTGTTCCTTAAAACACTAGTGCTTAGTAAATCTATTGGAGGCAGAAGCAGTCAAGGGTAGCCTACGGTTATGGTTAGGCTTAGGGTTAGGCTTAGGGTACGGCTTAGGGTACGGGTTCGGGGAGGGCTTCGGGTACGGCGTAGGGTATGGGTTAAGGTTAGGGTTAGGGTTAGTGTTAGGGTTATGGCTCGGTTTAGGGTACGGGTTAGGATTAGGGTACGTGTTAGGGTTAGGGTAGGAGTTAGGGTTAGGGTACGCGTTAGGGTTACTGTACTGATTAAACCTATCCCACTCTCTAGATACCTCTTAGCACGTAAAAGAATATTATTTGGGGGTCCAGCCATGGAGAAGAGTTTACACACTAGGATTAGATACGGAACACACCCATTATAAAGAAATCACATTAGGATTCTCTTTTTAAGCTGTTACTTAAAACAGTAGTGCTTAGGAAATCTATTGGAGGCAGAATCAGTCAACGGTAGCCTAGGATTACGGTTAGGCTTAGGGTTAGGCTTAGGGTTAGGCTTAGGGTACGGGTTCGGGGAGGGCTTCGTGTACGGCGTAGTGTATGGGTTAGGGTTAGGGTTAGGGTTGGTGTTAGGGTTAGGCCTCGGTTTAGGTTATTGGTTAGGATTAGGGTACGTGTTAGTGTTAGGGTAGGGGTTGGGTTAGGGTACGCGTTAGGGTTAGTGTACTTATTAAACCTATCCCACTCTCTAGATTCCCCTTAGCACGTAAAGGAATATTATTTGGAGGTCCAGCCGTAGAGAAGAGTTTAGACACTAGGATAAGATAAGGAACACACCCATTATAAAGAAATCACATTAGGATTCTCTTTTTAAGCTGTTCCTTAAAACACTAGTGCTTAGGAAATCTATTGGAGGCAGAAGCAGTCAAGGGTAGCCTAGGTGTAGGTTTAGGCTTAGGGTACGGCTTACGGTACGGGTTCGGGGAGGGCTTCGTTTACGGTGTAGGGTATGGGTTAGGGTTAGGGTTAGGGTTAGTGTTAGCGTTAGGGCTCGGTTTAGGGTACGGGTTACGATTAGGGTACGTGTTAGGTTTAGGGTATGGGTTAGGGTTAGGGTACGTGTTATGGTTAGGGTAGTTATTAAACCTATCCCACTCTCTAGATACCCCTTAGCACGTAAAGGAATATTATTTGGGGGTCCAGCCGTAGAGAAGAGTTTAGACACTAGGATAAGATAAGGAACACACCCATTATAAAGAAATCACTTTAGGATTCTCTTTTTAAGCTGTTCCTTAAAACACTAGTGCTTAGTAAATCTATTGGAGGCAGAAGCAGTCAAGGGTAGCCTACGGTTAGGGTTAGGCTTAGGGTTAGGCTTAGGGTACGGCTTAGGGTACGGGTTCGGGGAGGGCTTCGGGTACGGCGTAGGGTATGGGTTAGGGTTAGGGTTAGGGTTAGTGTTAGGGTTAGGGCTCGGTTTAGGGTACGGGTTAGGGTTAGGGTACGTGTTAGGGTTAGGGTAGGAATTAGGGTTAGGGTACGCGTTAGGGTTACTGTACTGATTAAACCTATCCCACTCTCTAGATACCCCTTAGCACGTAAAAGAATATTATTTGGGGGTCCAGCCATGGAGAAGAGTTTACACACTAGGATTAGATACGGAACACACCCATTATAAAGAAATCACATTAGGATTCTCTTTTTAAGCTGTTCCTTAAAACACTAGTGCTTAGGAAATCTATTGGAGGCAGAAGCAGTCAAGGGTAGCCTAGGGTTAGGGTTAGGCTTAGGGTTAGGCTTAGGGTATGGCTTAGGGTACGGGTTCGGGGAGGGCTTCGGGTACGGCGTAGGGTATGGGTTAGGGTTAGGGTTAGGTTAGTGTTAGGGTTAGGGCTCGGTTTAGGGTACGGGTTAGGATTAGGGTACGTGTTAGGGTTAGGGTAGGGGTTAGGGTTAGGGTACGCGTTAGGGTTAGGGTACTGATTAAACCTATCCCACTCTCTAGATACCCCTTAGCACGTAAAAGAATATTATTTGGGGGTCCAGCCATGGAGAAGAGTTTACACACTAGGATTAGATACGGAACACACCCATTATATAGAAATCACATTAGGATTCTCTTTTTAAGCTGTTCCTTAAAACACTAGTGCTTAGGAAATCTATTGGAGGCAGAAGCAGTCAAGGGTAGCCTAGGGTTAGGGTTAGGCTTAGGGTACGGCTTAGGGTACGGGTTCGGGGAGGGCTTCGGGTACGGCGTAGGGTATGGGTTAGGGTTAGGGTTAGGTTAGTGTTAGGGTTAGGGCTCGGTTTAGGGTACGGGTTAGGATTAGGGTACGTGTTAGGGTTAGGGTAGGGGTTAGGGTTAGGGTACGCGTTAGGGTTAGGGTAGTTATTAAACCTATCCCACTCTCTAGATACCCCTTAGCACGTACAGGAATATTATTTGGGGGTCCAGCCATGGAGAAGAGTTTAGACACTAAGATAATATAACGATCACACACATTATAAAGAAATCACATTAGGATTCTCTTTTTAAGCTGTTCCTTAAAACACTAGTGCTTAGGATATCTATTGGAGGCAGAAGCAGTCAAGGGTAGCCTAGGGTTAGGGTTAGGCTTAGGGTTAGGCTTAGGGTACGGCTTAGGGTACGGGTTCGGGGACGGCTTCGGGTACGGCGTAGGGTATGGGTTAGGGTTAGGGTTAGGGTTAGTGTTAGGGTTAGGGCTCGGTTTAGGGTACGGGTTAGGATTAGGGTACACGTTAGGGTTATGGTAGGGGTTAGGGTTAGGGTACGCGTTAGGGTTAGGGTAGTTATTAAACCTATCCCACTCTCTAGATACCCCTTAGCACGTAAAGGAATATTATTTGGGGGTCCAGCCATGGAGAAGAGTTTAGACACTAGGATAAGATAAGGAACACACCCATTATAAAGAAATCACATTAGGATTCTCTTTTTAAGCTGTTCCTTAAAACACTAGTGCTTAGGAAATGTATTGGAGGCAGAAGCAGTCAAGGGTAGCCTAGGGTTAGGGTTAGGCTTAGGGTACGGCTTAGGGTACGGGTTCGGGGAGGGCTTCGGGTACGGCGTAGGGTATGGGTTAGGGTTAGGGTTAGGGTTGGTGTTAGGGTTAGGCCTCGGTTTAGGTTATTGGTTAGGATTAGGGTACGTGTTAGTGTTAGGGTAGGGGTTGGGTTTGGGTACGCGTTAGGGTTAGTGTAGTTATTAAACCTATCCCACTCTCTAGATTCCCCTTAGCACGTAAAGGAATATTATTTGGAGGTCCAGCCGTAGAGAAGAGTTTAGACACTAGGATAAGATAAGGAACACACCCATTATAAAGAAATCACATTAGGATTCTCTTTTTAAGCTGTTCCTTAAAACACTAGTGCTTAGGAAATCTATTGGAGGCAGAAGCAGTCAAGGGTAGCCTAGGGGTAGGGTTAGGCTTAGGGTACGGCTTACGGTATGGGTTCGGGGAGGGCTTCGTTTACGGTGTAGGGTATGGGTTAGGGTTAGGGTTAGGGTTAGTGTTAGGGTTAGGGCTCGGTTTAGGGTACGGGTTACGATTAGGGTACGTGTTAGGTTTAGGGTATGGGTTAGGGTTAGGGTACGTGTTATGGTTAGGGTAGTTATTAAACCTATCCCACTCTCTAGATACCCCTTAGCACGTAAAGGAATATTATTTGGGGGTCCAGCCGTAGAGAAGAGTTTAGACACTAGGATAAGATAAGGAACACACCCATTATAAAGAAATCACTTTAGGATTCTCTTTTTAAGCTGTTCCTTAAAACACTAGTGCTTAGTAAATCTATTGGAGGCAGAAGCAGTCAAGGGTAGCCTACGGTTAGGGTTAGGCTTAGGGTTAGGCTTAGGGTACGGCTTAGGGTACGGGTTTGGGGAGGGCTTCGGGTACGGCGTAGGGTATGGGTTAGGGTTAGGGTTAGGGTTAGTGTTAGGGTTAGGGCTCGGTTTAGGGTACGGGTTAGGGTTAGGGTACGTGTTAGGGTTCGGGTAGGAATTAGGGTTAGGGTACGCGTTAGGGTTACTGTATTGATTAAACCTATCCCACTCTCTAGATACCCCTTAGCACGTAAAAGAATATTATTTGGGGGTCCAGCCATGGAGAAGAGTTTACACACTAGGATTAGATACGGAACACACCCATTATAAAGAAATCACATTAGGATTCTCTTTTTAAGCTGTTCCTTAAAACACTAGTGCTTAGGAAATCTATTGGAGGCAGAAGCAGTCAAGGGTAGCCTAGGGTAAGGGTTAGGCTTAGGGTTAGGCTTAGGGTACGGCTTAGGGTACGGGTTCTGGGAGGGCTTCGGGTACGGCGTAGGGTATGGGTTAGGGTTAGGTTAGTGTTAGGGTTAGGGCTCGGTTTAGGGTACGGGTTAGGATTAGGGTACGTGTTAGGGTTAGGGTAGGGGTTAGGGTTAGGGTACGCGTTAGGGTTAGGGTACTGATTAAACCTATACCACTCTCTAGATACCCCTTAGCACGTAAAAGAATATTATTTGGGGGTCCAGCCATGGAGAAGAGTTTACACACTAAGATTAGATACGGAACACACCCATTATATAGAAATCACATTAGGATTCTCTTTTTAAGCTGTTCCTTAAAACACTAGTGCTTAGGAAATCTATTGGAGGCAGAAGCAGTCAAGGGTAGCCTAGGGTTAGGGTTAGGCTTAGGGTACGGCTTAGGGTACGGGTTCGGGGAGGGCTTCGGGTACGGCGTAGGGTATGGGTTAGGGTTAGGTTTAGGTTAGTGTTAGGGTTAGGGCTCGGTTTAGGGTACGGGTTAGGATTAGGGTACGTGTTAGGGTTAGGGTAGGGGTTAGGGTTAGGGTACGCGTTAGGGTTAGGGTAGTTATTAAACCTATCCCACTCTCTAGATACCCCTTAGCACGTACAGGAATATTATTTGGGGGTCCAGCCATGGAGAAGAGTTTAGACACTAAGATAATATAACGATCACACACATTATAAAGAAATCACATTAGGATTCTCTTTTTAAGCTGTTCCTTAAAACACTAGTGCTTAGGAAATGTATTGGAGGCAGAAGCAGTCAAGGGTAGCCTAGGGTTAGGGTTAGGCTTAGGGTTAGGCTTAGGGTACGGCTTAGGGTACGGGTTCGGGGAGGGCTTCGGGTACGGCGTAGGGTATGGGTTAGGGTTAGGGTTAGTGTTAGTGTTAGGGTTAGGGCTCGGTTTAGGGTACGGTTTAGGATTAGGGTACGGGTTAGGGTAGGGGTTAGGGTTAGGGTACGCGTTAGGGTTAGGGTAGTTATTAAACCTATCCCACTCTCTAGATACCCCTTAGCACGTAAAGGAATATTATTTGGGGGTCCAGCCATGGAGAAGAGTTTAGACACTAGGATAAGATAAGGAACACACCCATTATAAAGAAATCACATTAGGATTCTCTTTTTAAGCTGTTCCTTAAAACACTAGTGCTTAGGAAATCTATTGGAGGCAGAAGCAGTCAAGGGTAGCCTAGGGTTAGGGTTAGGCTTAGGGTTAGGCTTAGGGTACGGCTTAGGGTACGGGCTCGGGGAGGGCTTCGGGTACGGCGTAGGGTATGGGTTAGGGTTAGGGTTAGGGTTAGTGTTAGGGTTAGGGCTCGGTTTAGGGTACGGGTTAGGATTAGGGTACGTGTTAGGGTTAGGGTAGGGGTTAGGGTTAGGGTACGCGTTAGGGTTAGGGTAGTTATTAAAGCTATCCCACTCTCTAGATACCCCTTAGCACGTAAAGGAATATTATTTGGGGTTCCAGCCATGGAGAAGAGTTTAGACACTAAGATAATATAAGGAACACACACATTATAAAGAAATCACATTAGGATTCTCTTTTTAAGCTGTTCCTTAAAACACTAGTGCTTTGGAAATCTATTGGAGGCAGAAGCAGTCAAGGGTAGCCTAGGGTTAGGGTTAGACTTAGGGTACGGCTTAGGGTACGGCTTCGGGGAGGGCTTCGGGTACGGCGTAGGGTATGGGTTAGGGTTAGGGTTAGGGTTAGTGTTAGGGTTAGGGTTCGGTTTAGGGTACGGGTTAGGATTACGGTACGTGTTAGGGTTAGAGTAGGGGTTAGGGTTAGGGTACGCGTTAGGGTTAGGGTAGTTATTAACCTATCCCACTCTCTAGATAACCCTTAGCACGTAAATGAATATTATTTGGGGGTCCAGCCATGGAGAAGAGTTTAGACACTAAGATAATATAAGGAACACACACATTACAAAGAAATCACATTAGGATTCTCTTTTTAAGCTGTTCCTTAAAACAGTAGTGCTTAGGAAATCTATTGGAGGCAGAATCAGTCAACGGTAGCCTAGGATTAGGGTTAGGCTTAGGGTTAGGCTTAGGGTTAGGCTTAGGGTACGGGTTCGGGGAGGGCTTCGTGTACGGCGTAGTGTATGGGTTAGGGTTAGGGTTAGGGTTAGTGTTAGGGTTAGGGCTCGGTTTAGGTTATTGGTTAGGATTAGGGTACGTGTTAGGGTTAGGGTAGGGGTTGGGTTAGGGTACGCGTTAGGGTTAGTGTAGTTATTAAACCTATCCCACTCTCTAGATTCCCCTTAGCACGTAAAGGAATATTATTTGGAGGTCCAGCCGTAGAGAAGAGTTTAGACACTAGGATAAGATAAGGAACACACCCATTATAAAAAATCACATTAGGATTCTCTTTTTAAGCTGTTCCTTAAAACACTAGTGCTTAGGAAATCTATTGGAGGCAGAAGCAGTCAAGGGTAGCCTAGGGGTAGGGTTAGGCTTAGGGTTAGGCTTAGGGTACGGCTTACGGTACGGGTTCGGGGAGGGCTTCGTGTACGGTGTAGGGTATGGGTTAGGGTTAGGGTTAGGGTTAGTGTTAGGGTTAGGGCTCGGTTTAGGGTACGGGTTACGATTAGGGTACGTGTTAGGTTTAGGGTATGGGTTAGGGTTAGTGTACGCGTTATGGTTAGGGTAGTTATTAAACCTATCCCACTCTCTAGATACCCCTTAGCACGTAAAGGAATATTATTTGGGGGTCCAGCCGTAGAGAAGAGTTTAGACACTAGGATAAGATAAGGAACACACCCATTATAAAGAAATCACTTTAGGATTCTCTTTTTAAGCTGTTCCTTAAAACACTAGTGCTTAGTAAATCTATTGGAGGCAGAAGCAGTCAAGGGTAGCCTACGGTTAGGGTTAGGCTTAGGGTTAGGCTTAGGGTACGGCTTAGGGTACGGGTTCGGGGAGGGCTTCGGGTACGGCGTAGGGTATGGGTTAGGGTTAGGGTTAGGGTTAGTGTTAGGGTTAGGGCTCGGTTTAGGGTACGGGTTAGGGTTAGGGTAAGTGTTAGGGTTAGGGTAGGGGTTAGGGTTAGGGTACGCGTTAGGGTTAGGGTAGTGATTAAACCTATCCCACTCTCTAGATACCCCTTAGCACGTAAAGGAATATTATTTGGGGGTCCAGCCATGGAGAAGAGTTTAGACACTAGGATAAGATAAGGAACACACCCATTATAAAGAAATCACATTAGGATTCTCTTTTTAAGCTGTTCCTTAAAACACTAGTGCTTAGGAAATCTATTGGAGGCAGAAGCAGTCAAGGGTAGCCTAGGGGTAGGGTTAGGCTTAGGGTTAGGCTTAGGGTACGGCTTATGGTACGGGTTCGGGGAGGGCTTCGTGTACGGTGTAGGGTATGAGTTAGGGTTAGGGTTAGGGTTAGTGTTAGGGTTAGGGCTCGGTTTAGGGTACGGGTTACGATTAGGGTACGTGTTAGGTTTAGGGTATGGGTTAGGGTTAGGGTACGTGTTATGGTTAGGGTAGTTATTAAACCTATCCCACTCTCTAGATACCCCTTAGCACGTAAAGGAATATTATTTGGGGGTCCAGCCGTAGAGAAGAGTTTAGACACTAGGATAAGATAAGGAACACACCCATTATAAAGAAATCACATTAGGATTCTCTTTTTAAGCTGTTCCTTAAAACACTAGTGCTTAGGAAATCTATTGGAGGCAGAAGCAGTCAAGGGTAGCCTACGGTTATGGTTAGGCTTAGGGTTAGGCTTAGGGTACGGCTTAGGGTACGGGTTCGGGGAGGGCTTCGGGTACGGCGTAGGGTATGGGTTAGGGTTAGGGTTAGGGTTAGTGTTAGGGTTACGGCTCGGTTTAGGGTACGGGTTAGGATTAGGGTACGTGTTAGGGTTAGGGTAGGAGTTAGGGTTAGGGTACGCGTTAGGGTTACTGTACTGATTAAACCTATCCCACTCTCTAGATACCCCTTAGCACGTAAAAGAATATTATTTGGGGGTCCAGCCATGGAGAAGAGTTTACACACTAGGATTAGATACGGAACACACCCATTATAAAGAAATCACATTAGGATTCTCTTTTTAAGCTGTTACTTAAAACAGTAGTGCTTAGGAAATCTATTGGAGGCAGAATCAGTCAACGGTAGCCTAGGATTAGGGTTAGGCTTAGGGTTAGGCTTAGGGTTAGGCTTAGGATACGGGTTCGGGGAGGGCTTCGTGTACGGCGTAGTGTATGGGTTAGGGTTAGGGTTAGGGTTGGTGTTAGGGTTAGGCCTCGGTTTAGGTTATTGGTTAGGATTAGGGTACGTGTTAGGGTTAGGGTAGGGGTTGGGTTAGGGTACGCGTTAGGGTTAGTGTAGTTATTAAACCTATCCCACTCTCTAGATTCCCCTTAGCACGTAAAGGAATATTATTTGGAGGTCCAGCCGTAGAGAAGAGTTTAGACACTAGGATAAGATAAGGAACACACCCATTATAAAGAAATCACATTAGGATTCTCTTTCTAAGCTGTTCCTTAAAACACTAGTGCTTAGGAAATCTATTGGAGGCAGAAGCAGTCAAGGGTAGCCTAGGGGTAGGGTTAGGCTTAGGGTACGGCTTACGGTACGGGTTCGGGGAGGGCTTCGTTTACGGTGTAGGGTATGGGTTAGGGTTAGGGTTAGGGTTAGTGTTAGCGTTAGGGCTCGGTTTAGGGTACGGGTTACGATTAGGGTACGTGTTAGGTTTAGGGTATGGGTTAGGGTTAGGGTACGTGTTATGGTTAGGGTAGTTATTAAACCTATCCCACTCTCTAGATACCCCTTAGCACGTAAAGGAATATTATTTGGGGGTCCAGCCGTAGAGAAGAGTTTAGACACTAGGATAAGATAAGGAACACACCCATTATAAAGAAATCACTTTAGGATTCTCTTTTTAAGCTGTTCCTTAAAACACTAGTGCTTAGTAAATCTATTGGAGGCAGAAGCAGTCAAGGGTAGCCTACGGTTAGGGTTAGGCTTAGGGTTAGGCTTAGGGTACGGCTTAGGGTACGGGTTCGGGGAGGGCTTCGGGTACGGCGTAGGGTATGGGTTAGGGTTAGCTTTAGGGTTAGTGTTAGGGTTAGGGCTCGGTTTAGGGTACGGGTTAGGGTTAGGGTACGTGTTAGGGTTAGGGTAGGAGTTAGGGTTAGGGTACGCGTTAGGGTTACTGTACTGATTAAACCAATCCCACTCTCTAGATACCCCTTAGCACGTAAAAGAATATTATTTGGGGGTCCAGCCATGCAGAAGAGTTTACACACTAGGATTAGATACGGAACACACCCATTATAAAGAAATCACATTAGGATTCTCTTTTTAAGCTGTTCCTTAAAACACTAGTGCTTAGGAAATCTATTGGAGGCAGAAGCAGTCAAGGGTAGCCTAGGGTTAGGGTTAGGCTTAGGGTTAGGCTTAGGGTACGGCTTAGGGTACGGGTTCGGGGAGGGCTTCGTGTACGGCGTAGTGTATGGGTTAGGGTTAGGGTTAGGGTTAGTGTTAGGGTTAGGGCTCGGTTTAGGTTATTGGTTAGGATTAGGGTACGTGTTAGGGTTAGGGTAGGGGTTGGGTTAGGGTACGCGTTAGGGTTAGTGTAGTTATTAAACCTATCCCACTCTCTAGATTCCCCTTAGCACGTAAAGGAATATTATTTGGAGGTCCAGCCGTAGAGAAGAGTTTAGACACTAGGATAAGATAAGGAACACACCCATTATAAAGAAATCACATTAGGATTCTCTTTTTAAGCTGTTCCTTAAAACACTAGTGCTTAGGAAATCTATTGGAGGCAGAAGCAGTCAAGGGTAGCCTAGGGGTAGGGTTAGGCTTAGGGTACGGCTTACGGTACGGGTTCGGGGAGGGCTTCGTTTACGGTGTAGGGTATGGGTTAGGGTTAGGGTTAGGGTTAGTGTTAGCGTTAGGGCTCGGTTTAGGGTACGGGTTACGATTAGGGTACGTGTTAGGTTTAGGGTATGGGTTAGGGTTAGGGTACGTGTTATGGTTAGGGTAGTTATTAAACCTATCCCACTCTCTAGATACCCCTTAGCACGTAAAGGAATATTATTTGGGGGTCCAGCCGTAGAGAAGAGTTTAGACACTAGGATAAGATAAGGAACACACCCATTATAAAGAAATCACTTTAGGATTCTCTTTTTAAGCTGTTCCTTAAAACACTAGTGCTTAGTAAATCTATTGGAGGCAGAAGCAGTCAAGGGTAGCCTACGGTTAGGGTTAGGCTTAGGGTTAGGCTTAGGGTACGGCTTAGGGTACGGGTTCGGGGAGGGCTTCGGGTACGGCGTAGGGTATGGGTTAGGGTTAGGGTTAGGGTTAGTGTTAGGGTTAGGGCTCGGTTTAGGGTACGGGTTAGGGTTAGGGTACGTGTTAGGGTTAGGGTAGGAGTTAGGGTTAGGGTACGCGTTAGGGTTACTGTACTGATTAAACCTATCCCACTCTCTAGATACCCCTTAGCACGTAAAAGAATATTATTTGGGGGTCCAGCCATGCAGAAGAGTTTACACACTAGGATTAGATACGGAACACACCCATTATAAAGAAATCACATTAGGATTCTCTTTTTAAGCTGTTCCTTAAAACACTAGTGCTTAGGAAATCTATTGGAGGCAGAAGCAGTCAAGGGTAGCCTAGGGTTAGGGTTAGGCTTAGGGTTAGGCTTAGGGTACGGCTTAGGGTACGGGTTCGGGGAGGGCTTCGTGTACGGCGTAGTGTATGGGTTAGGGTTAGGGTTAGGGTTAGTGTTAGGGTTAGGGCTCGGTTTAGGTTATTGGTTAGGATTAGGGTACGTGTTAGGGTTAGGGTAGGGGTTGGGTTAGGGTACGCGTTAGGGTTAGTGTAGTTATTAAACCTATCCCACTCTCTAGATTCCCCTTAGCACGTAAAGGAATATTATTTGGAGGTCCAGCCGTAGAGAAGAGTTTAGACACTAGGATAAGATAAGGAACACACCCATTATAAAGAAATCACATTAGGATTCTCTTTTTAAGCTGTTCCTTAAAACACTAGTGCTTAGGAAATCTATTGGAGGCAGAAGCAGTCAAGGGTAGCCTAGGGGTAGGGTTAGGCTTAGGGTTAGGCTTAGGGTACGGCTTACGGTACGGGTTCGGGGAGGGCTTCGTGTACGGTGTAGGGTATGGGTTAGGGTTAGGGTTAGGGTTATTGTTAGGGTTAGGGCTCGGTTTAGGGTACGGGTTAGGGTTAGGGTAAGTGTTAGGGTTAGGGTAGGGGTTAGGGTTAGGGTACGCGTTAGGGTTAGGGTAGTGATTAAACCTATCCCACTCTCTAGATACCCCTTAGCACGTAAAGGAATATTATTTGGGGGTCCAGCCATGGAGAAGAGTTTAGACACTAGGATAAGATAAGGAACACACCCATTATAAAGAAATCACATTAGGATTCTCTTTTTAAGCTGTTCCTTAAAAGACTAGTGCTTAGGAAATCTATTGGAGGCAGAAGCAGTCAAGGGTAGCCTAGGGGTAGGGTTAGGCTTAGGGTTAGGCTTAGGGTACGGCTTATGGTACGGGTTCGGGGAGGGCTTCGTGTACGGTGTAGGGTATGAGTTAGGGTTAGGGTTAGGGTTAGTGTTAGGGTTAGGGCTCGGTTTAGGGTACGGGTTACGATTAGGGTACGTGTTAGGTTTAGGGTATGGGTTAGGGTTAGGGTACGTGTTATGGTTAGGGTAGTTATTAAACCTATCCCACTCTCTAGATACCCCTTAGCACGTAAAGGAATATTATTTGGGGGTCCAGCCGTAGAGAAGAGTTTAGACACTAGGATAAGATAAGGAACACACCCATTATAAAGAAATCACTTTAGGATTCTCTTTTTAAGCTGTTCCTTAAAACACTAGTGCTTAGTAAATCTATTGGAGGCAGAAGCAATCAAGGGTAGCCTACGGTTAGGGTTAGGCTTAGGGTTAGGCTTAGGGTACGGCTTAGGGTACGGGTTCGGGGAGGGCTTCGGGTACGGCGTAGGGTATGGGTTAGGGTTAGGGTTAGGGTTAGTGTTAGGGTTAGGGCTCGGTTTAGGGTACGGGTTAGGGTTAGGGTACGTGTTAGGGTTAGGGTAGGAGTTAGGGTTAGGGTACGCGTTAGGGTTACTGTACTGATTAAACCTATCCCACTCTCTAGATACCCCTTAGCACGTAAAAGAATATTATTTGGGGGTCCAGCCATGGAGAAGAGTTTACACACTAGGATTAGATACGGAACACACCCATTATAAAGAAATCACATTAGGATTCTCTTTTTAAGCTGTTCCTTAAAACACTAGTGCTTAGGAAATCTATTGGAGGCAGAAGCAGTCAAGGGTTGCCTAGGGTTAGGGTTAGGCTTAGGGTTAGGCTTAGGGTACGGCTTAGGGTACGGGTTCGGGGAGGGCTTCGTGTACGGCGTAGTGTATGGGTTAGGGTTAGGGTTAGGGTTAGTGTTAGGGTTAGGGCTCGGTTTAGGTTATTGGTTAGGATTAGGGTACGTGTTAGGGTTAGGGTAGGGGTTGGGTTAGGGTACGCGTTAGGGTTAGTGTAGTTATTAAACCTATCCCACTCTCTAGATTCCCCTTAGCACGTAAAGGAATATTATTTGGAGGTCCAGCCGTAGAGAAGAGTTTAGACACTAGGATAAGATAAGGAACACACCCATTATAAAGAAATCACATTAGGATTCTCTTTTTAAGCTGTTCCTTAAAACACTAGTGCTTAGGAAATCTATTGGAGGCAGAAGCAGTCAAGGGTAGCCTAGGCGTAGGGTTAGGCCTAGGGTTAGGCTTAGGGTACGGCTTACGGTACGGGTTCGGGGAGGGCTTCGTGTACGGTGTAGGGTATGGGTTAGGGTTAGGGTTAGGGTTATTGTTAGGGTTAGGGCTCGGTTTAGGGTACGGGTTAGGGTTAGGGTAAGTGTTAGGGTTAGGGTAGGGGTTAGGGTTAGGGTACGCGTTAGGGTTAGGGTAGTGATTAAACCTATCCCACTCTCTAGATACCCCTTAGCACGTAAAGGAATATTATTTGGGGGTCCAGCCATGGAGAAGAGTTTAGACACTAGGATAAGATAAGGAACACACCCATTATAAAGAAATCACATTAGGATTCTCTTTTTAAGCTGTTCCTTAAAACACTAGTGCTTAGGAAATCTATTGGAGGCAGAAGCAGTCAAGGGTAGCCTAGGGGTAGGGTTAGGCTTAGGGTTAGGCTTAGGGTACGGCTTATGGTACGGGTTCGGGGAGGGCTTCGTGTACGGTGTAGGGTATGAGTTAGGGTTAGGGTTAGGGTTAGTGTTAGGGTTAGGGCTCGGTTTAGGGTACGGGTTACGATTAGGGTACGTGTTAGGTTTAGGGTATGGGTTAGGGTTAGGGTACGTGTTATGGTTAGGGTAGTTATTAAACCTATCCCACTCTCTAGATACCCCTTAGCACGTAAAGGAATATTATTTGGGGGTCCAGCCTTAGAGAAGAGTTTAGACACTAGGATAAGATAAGGAACACACCCATTATAAAGAAATCACATTAGGATTCTCTTTTTAAGCTGTTCCTTAAAACACTAGTGCTTAGGAAATCTATTGGAGGCAGAAGCAGTCAAGGGTAGCCTACGGTTATGGTTAGGCTTAGGGTTAGGCTTAGGGTACGGCTTAGGGTACGGGTTCGGGGAGGGCTTCGGGTACGGCGTAGGGTATGGGTTAGGGTTAGGGTTAGGGTTAGTGTTAGGGTTACGGCTCGGTTTAGGGTACGGGTTAGGATTAGGGTACGTGTTAGGGTTAGGGTAGGAGTTAGGGTTAGGGTACGCGTTAGGGTTACTGTACTGATTAAACCTATCCCACTCTCTAGATACCCCTTAGCACGTAAAAGAATATTATTTGGGGGTCCAGCCATGGAGAAGAGTTTACACACTAGGATTAGATACGGAACACACCCATTATAAAGAAATCACATTAGGATTCTCTTTTTAAGCTGTTACTTAAAACAGTAGTGCTTAGGAAATCTATTGGAGGCAGAATCAGTCAACGGTAGCCTAGGATTAGGGTTAGGCTTAGGGTTAGGCTTAGGGTTAGGCTTAGGGTACGGGTTCGGGGAGGGCTTCGTGTACGGCGTAGTGTATGGGTTAGGGTTAGGGTTAGGGTTGGTGTTAGGGTTAGGCCTCGGTTTAGGTTATTGGTTAGGATTAGGGTACGTGTTAGTGTTAGGGTAGGGGTTGGGTTAGGGTACGCGTTAGGGTTAGTGTAGTTATTAAACCTATCCCACTCTCTAGATTCCCCTTAGCACGTAAAGGAATATTATTTGGAGGTCCAGCCGTAGAGAAGAGTTTAGACACTAGGATAAGATAAGGAACACACCCATTATAAAGAAATCACATTAGGATTCTCTTTTTAAGCTGTTCCTTAAAACACTAGTGCTTAGGAAATCTATTGGAGGCAGAAGCAGTCAAGGGTAGCCTAGGGGTAGGGTTAGGCTTAGGGTTAGGCTTAGGGTACGGCTTACGGTACGGGTTCGGGGAGGGCTTCGTGTACGGTGTAGGGTATGGGTTAGGGTTAGGGTTAGGGTTATTGTTAGGGTTAGGGCTCGGTTTAGGGTACGGGTTAGGGTTAGGGTAAGTGTTAGGGTTAGGGTAGGGGTTAGGGTTAGGGTACGCGTTAGGGTTAGGGTAGTGATTAAACCTATCCCACTCTCTAGATACCCCTTAGCACGTAAAGGAATATTATTTGGGGGTCCAGCCATGGAGAAGAGTTTAGACACTAGGATAAGATAAGGAACACACCCATTATAAAGAAATCACATTAGGATTCTCTTTTTAAGCTGTTCCTTAAAACACTAGTGCTTAGGAAATCTATTGGAGGCAGAAGCAGTCAAGGGTAGCCTAGGGGTAGGGTTAGGCTTAGGGTTAGGCTTAGGGTACGGCTTATGGTACGGGTTCGGGGAGGGCTTCGTGTACGGTGTAGGGTATGAGTTAGGGTTAGGGTTAGGGTTAGTGTTAGGGTTAGGGCTCGGTTTAGGGTACGGGTTACGATTAGGGTACGTGTTAGGTTTAGGGTATGGGTTAGGGTTAGGGTACGTGTTATGGTTAGGGTAGTTATTAAACCTATCCCACTCTCTAGATACCCCTTAGCACGTAAAGGAATATTATTTGGGGGTCCAGCCGTAGAGAAGAGTTTAGACACTAGGATAAGATAAGGAACACACCCATTATAAAGAAATCACTTTAGGATTCTCTTTTTAAGCTGTTCCTTAAAACACTAGTGCTTAGTAAATCTATTGGAGGCAGAAGCAGTCAAGGGTAGCCTACGGTTATGGTTAGGCTTAGGGTTAGGCTTAGGGTACGGCTTAGGGTACGGGTTCGGGGAGGGCTTCGGGTACGGCGTAGGGTATGGGTTAGGGTTAGGGTTAGGGTTAGTGTTAGGGTTAGGGCTCGGTTTAGGGTACGGGTTAGGGTTAGGGTACGTGTTAGGGTTAGGGTAGGAGTTAGGGTTAGGGTACGCGTTAGGGTTACTGTACTGATTAAACCTATCCCACTCTCTAGATACCCCTTAGCACGTAAAAGAATATTATTTGGGGGTCCAGCCATGCAGAAGAGTTTACACACTAGGATTAGATACGGAACACACCCATTATAAAGAAATCACATTAGGATTCTCTTTTTAAGCTGTTCCTTAAAACACTAGTGCTTAGGAAATCTATTGGAGGCAGAAGCAGTCAAGGGTAGCCTAGGGTTAGGGTTAGGCTTAGGGTTAGGCTTAGGGTACGGCTTAGGGTACGGGTTCGGGGAGGGCTTCGTGTACGGCGTAGTGTATGGGTTAGGGTTAGGGTTAGGGTTAGTGTTAGGGTTAGGGCTCGGTTTAGGTTATTGGTTAGGATTAGGGTACGTGTTAGGGTTAGGGTAGGGGTTGGGTTAGGGTACGCGTTAGGGTTAGTGTAGTTATTAAACCTATCCCACTCTCTAGATTCCCCTTAGCACGTAAAGGAATATTATTTGGAGGTCCAGCCCTAGAGAAGAGTTTAGACACTAGGATAAGATAAGGAACACACCCATTATAAAGAAATCACATTAGGATTCTCTTTTTAAGCTGTTCCTTAAAACACTAGTGCTTAGGAAATCTATTGGAGGCAGAAGCAGTCAAGGGTAGCCTAGGGGTAGGGTTAGGCTTAGGGTTAGGCTTAGGGTACGGCTTACGGTACGGGTTCGGGGAGGGCTTCGTGTACGGTGTAGGGTATGGGTTAGGGTTAGGGTTAGGGTTATTGTTAGGGTTAGGGCTCGGTTTAGGGTACGGGTTAGGGTTAGGGTAAGTGTTAGGGTTAGGGTAGGGGTTAGGGTTAGGGTACGCGTTAGGGTTAGGGTAGTGATTAAACCTATCCCACTCTCTAGATACCCCTTAGCACGTAAAGGAATATTATTTGGGGGTCCAGCCATGGAGAAGAGTTTAGACACTAGGATAAGATAAGGAACACACCCATTATAAAGAAATCACATTAGGATTCTCTTTTTAAGCTGTTCCTTAAAAGACTAGTGCTTAGGAAATCTATTGGAGGCAGAAGCAGTCAAGGGTAGCCTAGGGGTAGGGTTAGGCTTAGGGTTAGGCTTAGGGTACGGCTTATGGTACGGGTTCGGGGAGGGCTTCGTGTACGGTGTAGGGTATGAGTTAGGGTTAGGGTTAGGGTTAGTGTTAGGGTTAGGGCTCGGTTTAGGGTACGGGTTACGATTAGGGTACGTGTTAGGTTTAGGGTATGGGTTAGGGTTAGGGTACGTGTTATGGTTAGGGTAGTTATTAAACCTATCCCACTCTCTAGATACCCCTTAGCACGTAAAGGAATATTATTTGGGGGTCCAGCCGTAGAGAAGAGTTTAGACACTAGGATAAGATAAGGAACACACCCATTATAAAGAAATCACTTTAGGATTCTCTTTTTAAGCTGTTCCTTAAAACACTAGTGCTTAGTAAATCTATTGGAGGCAGAAGCAGTCAAGGGTAGCCTACGGTTAGGGTTAGGCTTAGGGTTAGGCTTAGGGTACGGCTTAGGGTACGGGTTCGGGGAGGGCTTCGGGTACGGCGTAGGGTATGGGTTAGGGTTAGGGTTAGGGTTAGTGTTAGGGTTAGGGCTCGGTTTAGGGTACGGGTTAGGGTTAGGGTACGTGTTAGGGTTAGGGTAGGAGTTAGGGTTAGGGTACGCGTTAGGGTTACTGTACTGATTAAACCTATCCCACTCTCTAGATACCCCTTAGCACGTAAAAGAATATTATTTGGGGGTCCAGCCATGGAGAAGAGTTTACACACTAGGATTAGATACGGAACACACCCATTATAAAGAAATCACATTAGGATTCTCTTTTTAAGCTGTTCCTTAAAACACTAGTGCTTAGGAAATCTATTGGAGGCAGAAGCAGTCAAGGGTAGCCTAGGGTTAGGGTTAGGCTTAGGGTTAGGCTTAGGGTACGGCTTAGGGTACGGGTTCGGGGAGGGCTTCGTGTACGGCGTAGTGTATGGGTTAGGGTTAGGGTTAGGGTTAGTGTTAGGGTTAGGGCTCGGTTTAGGTTATTGGTTAGGATTAGGGTACGTGTTAGGGTTAGGGTAGGGGTTGGGTTAGGGTACGCGTTAGGGTTAGTGTAGTTATTAAACCTATCCCACTCTCTAGATTCCCCTTAGCACGTAAAGGAATATTATTTGGAGGTCCAGCCGTAGAGAAGAGTTTAGACACTAGGATAAGATAAGGAACACACCCATTATAAAGAAATCACATTAGGATTCTCTTTTTAAGCTGTTCCTTAAAACACTAGTGCTTAGGAAATCTATTGGAGGCAGAAGCAGTCAAGGGTAGCCTAGGGGTAGGGTTAGGCTTAGGGTTAGGCTTAGGGTACGGCTTACGGTACGGGTTCGGGGAGGGCTTCGTGTACGGTGTAGGGTATGGGTTAGGGTTAGGGTTAGGGTTATTGTTAGGGTTAGGGCTCGGTTTAGGGTACGGGTTAGGGTTAGGGTAAGTGTTAGGGTTAGGGTAGGGGTTAGGGTTAGGGTACGCGTTAGGGTTAGGGTAGTGATTAAACCTATCCCACTCTCTAGATACCCCTTAGCACGTAAAGGAATATTATTTGGGGGTCCAGCCATGGAGAAGAGTTTAGACACTAGGATAAGATAAGGAACACACCCATTATAAAGAAATCACATTAGGATTCTCTTTTTAAGCTGTTCCTTAAAAGACTAGTGCTTAGGAAATCTATTGGAGGCAGAAGCAGTCAAGGGTAGCCTAGGGGTAGGGTTAGGCTTAGGGTTAGGCTTAGGGTACGGCTTATGGTACGGGTTCGGGGAGGGCTTCGTGTACGGTGTAGGGTATGAGTTAGGGTTAGGGTTAGGGTTAGTGTTAGGGTTAGGGCTCGGTTTAGGGTACGGGTTACGATTAGGGTACGTGTTAGGTTTAGGGTATGGGTTAGGGTTAGGGTACGTGTTATGGTTAGGGTAGTTATTAAACCTATCCCACTCTCTAGATACCCCTTAGCACGTAAAGGAATATTATTTGGGGGTCCAGCCGTAGAGAAGAGTTTAGACACTAGGATAAGATAAGGAACACACCCATTATAAAGAAATCACTTTAGGATTCTCTTTTTAAGCTGTTCCTTAAAACACTAGTGCTTAGTAAATCTATTGGAGGCAGAAGCAGTCAAGGGTAGCCTACGGTTAGGGTTAGGCTTAGGGTTAGGCTTAGGGTACGGCTTAGGGTACGGGTTCGGGGAGGGCTTCGGGTACGGCGTAGGGTATGGGTTAGGGTTAGGGTTAGGGTTAGTGTTAGGGTTAGGGCTCGGTTTAGGGTACGGGTTAGGGTTAGGGTACGTGTTAGGGTTAGGGTAGGAGTTAGGGTTAGGGTACGCGTTAGGGTTACTGTACTGATTAAACCTATCCCACTCTCTAGATACCCCTTAGCACGTAAAAGAATATTATTTGGGGGTCCAGCCATGGAGAAGAGTTTACACACTAGGATTAGATACGGAACACACCCATTATAAAGAAATCACATTAGGATTCTCTTTTTAAGCTGTTCCTTAAAACACTAGTGCTTAGGAAATCTATTGGAGGCAGAAGCAGTCAAGGGTAGCCTAGGGTTAGGGTTAGGCTTAGGGTTAGGCTTAGGGTACGGCTTAGGGTACGGGTTCGGGGAGGGCTTCGTGTACGGCGTAGTGTATGGGTTAGGGTTAGGGTTAGGGTTAGTGTTAGGGTTAGGGCTCGGTTTAGGTTATTGGTTAGGATTAGGGTACGTGTTAGGGTTAGGGTAGGGGTTGGGTTAGGGTACGCGTTAGGGTTAGTGTAGTTATTAAACCTATCCCACTCTCTAGATTCCCCTTAGCACGTAAAGGAATATTATTTGGAGGTCCAGCCGTAGAGAAGAGTTTAGACACTAGGATAAGATAAGGAACACACCCATTATAAAGAAATCACATTAGGATTCTCTTTTTAAGCTGTTCCTTAAAACACTAGTGCTTAGGAAATCTATTGGAGGCAGAAGCAGTCAAGGGTAGCCTAGGGGTAGGGTTAGGCTTAGGGTTAGGCTTAGGGTACGGCTTACGGTACGGGTTCGGGGAGGGCTTCGTGTACGGTGTAGGGTATGGGTTAGGGTTAGGGTTAGGGTTATTGTTAGGGTTAGGGCTCGGTTTAGGGTACGGGTTAGGGTTAGGGTAAGTGTTAGGGTTAGGGTAGGGGTTAGGGTTAGGGTACGCGTTAGGGTTAGGGTAGTGATTAAACCTATCCCACTCTCTAGATACCCCTTAGCACGTAAAGGAATATTATTTGGGGGTCCAGCCATGGAGAAGAGTTTAGACACTAGGATAAGATAAGGAACACACCCATTATAAAGAAATCACATTAGGATTCTCTTTTTAAGCTGTTCCTTAAAAGACTAGTGCTTAGGAAATCTATTGGAGGCAGAAGCAGTCAAGGGTAGCCTAGGGGTAGGGTTAGGCTTAGGGTTAGGCTTAGGGTACGGCTTATGGTACGGGTTCGGGGAGGGCTTCGTGTACGGTGTAGGGTATGAGTTAGGGTTAGGGTTAGGGTTAGTGTTAGGGTTAGGGCTCGGTTTAGGGTACGGGTTACGATTAGGGTACGTGTTAGGTTTAGGGTATGGGTTAGGGTTAGGGAACGTGTTATGGTTAGGGTAGTTATTAAACCTATCCCACTCTCTAGATACCCCTTAGCACGTAAAGGAATATTATTTGGGGGTCCAGCCGTAGAGAAGAGTTTAGACACTAGGATAAGATAAGGAACACACCCATTATAAAGAAATCACTTTAGGATTCTCTTTTTAAGCTGTTCCTTAAAACACTAGTGCTTAGTAAATCTATTGGAGGCAGAAGCAGTCAAGGGTAGCCTACGGTTATGGTTAGGCTTAGGGTTAGGCTTAGGGTACGGCTTAGGGTACGGGTTCGGGGAGGGCTTCGGGTACGGCGTAGGGTATGGGTTAGGGTTAGGGTTAGGGTTAGTGTTAGGGTTACGGCTCGGTTTAGGGTACGGGTTAGGATTAGGGTACGTGTTAGGGTTAGGGTAGGAGTTAGGGTTAGGGTACGCGTTAGGGTTACTGTACTGATTAAACCTATCCCACTCTCTAGATACCCCTTAGCACGTAAAAGAATATTATTTGGGGGTCCAGCCATGGAGAAGAGTTTACACACTAGGATTAGATACGGAACACACCCATTATAAAGAAATCACATTAGGATTCTCTTTTTAAGCTGTTCCTTAAAACAGTAGTGCTTAGGAAATCTATTGGAGGCAGAATCAGTCAACGGTAGCCTAGGATTAGGGTTAGGCTTAGGGTTAGGCTTAGGGTACGGCTTAGGGTACGGGTTCGGGGAGGGCTTCGTGTACGGCGTAGTGTATGGGTTAGGGTTAGGGTTAGGGTTGGTGTTAGGGTTAGGCCTCGGTTTAGGTTATTGGTTAGGATTAGGGTACGTGTTAGTGTTAGGGTAGGGGTTGGGTTAGGGTACGCGTTAGGGTTAGTGTAGTTATTAAAACTATCCCACTCTCTAGATTCCCCTTAGCACGTAAAGGAATATTATTTGGAGGTCCAGCCGTAGAGAAGAGTTTAGACACTAGGATAAGATAAGGAACACACCCATTATAAAGAAATCACATTAGGATTCTCTTTTTAAGCTGTTCCTTAAAACACTAGTGCTTAGGAAATCTATTGGAGGCAGAAGCAGTCAAGGGTAGCCTAGGGGTAGGGTTAGGCTTAGGGTACGGCTTACGGTACGGGTTCGGGGAGGGCTTCGTTTACGGTGTAGGGTATGGGTTAGGGTTAGGGTTAGGGTTAGTGTTAGCGTTAGGGCTCGGTTTAGGGTACGGGTTACGATTAGGGTACGTGTTAGGTTTAGGGTATGGGTTAGGGTTAGGGTACGTGTTATGGTTAGGGTAGTTATTAAACCTATCCCACTCTCTAGATACCCCTTAGCACATAAAGGAATATTATTTGGGGGTCCAGCCGTAGAGAAGAGTTTAGACACTAGGATAAGATAAGGAACACACCCATTATAAAGAAATCACTTTAGGATTCTCTTTTTAAGCTGTTCCTTAAAACACTAGTGCTTAGTAAATCTATTGGAGGCAGAAGCAGTCAAGGGTAGCCTATGGTTAGGGTTAGGCTTAGGGTTAGGCTTAGGGTACGGCTTAGGGTACGGGTTCGGGGAGGGCTTCGGGTACGGCGTAGGGTATGGGTTAGGGTTAGGGTTAGGCTTAGTGTTAGGGTTAGGGCTCGGTTTAGGGTACGGGTTAGGGTTAGGGTACGTGTTAGGGTTAGGGTAGGAGTTAGGGTTAGGGTACGCGTTAGGGTTACTGTACTGATTAAACCTATCCCACTCTCTAGATACCCCTTAGCACGTAAAAGAATATTATTTGGGGGTCCAGACATGGAGAAGAGTTTACACACTAGGATTAGATACGGAACACACCCATTATAAAGAAATCACATTAGGATTCTCTTTTTAAGCTGTTCCTTAAAACACTAGTGCTTAGGAAATCTATTGGAGGCAGAAGCAGTCAAGGGTAGCCTAGGGTTAGGGTTAGGCTTAGGGTTAGGCTTAGGGTACGGCTTAGGGTACGGGTTCGGGGAGGGCTTAGGGTATGGCGTAGGGTATGGGTTAGGGTTAGGGTTAGGGTTACTGTTAGGGTTAGGGCTCGGTTTAGGGTACGGGATAGGATTAGGGCACGTGTTAGGGTTAGTGTAGGGGTTAGGGTTAGGGTACGCGTTAGGGTTAGGGTAGTTATTAAACCTATCCCACTCTCTAGATACCCCTTAGCACGTAAAGGAATATTATTTGGGGGTCCAGCCATGGAGAAGAGTTTAGACACTAGGATAAGATAAGGAACACACCCATTATAAAGAAATCACATTAGGATTCTCTTTTTAAGCTGTTCCTTAAAACACTAATGCTTAGGAAATCTATTGGAGGCAGAAGCAGTCAAGGGTAGCCTAGGGATAGTGTTAGACTTAGGGTACGGCTTAGGGTACGGCTTCGGGTACGGCGTAGGGTATGGGTTAGGGTTAGGGTTAGGGTTAGTGTTAGGGTTAGGGCTCGGTTTAGAATACGGGTTAGGATTAGGGTACGTGTTAGGGTTAGAGTAGGGGTTAGAGTTAGGGTACGCGTTAGGGTTAGGGTAGTTATTAAACCTATCCCACTCTCTAGATACCCCTTAGCACGTAAAGGAATATTATTTGGGGGTCCAGCCATGGAGAAGAGTTTAGACACTAAGATAATATAAGGAACACACACATTACAAAGAAATCACATTAGGATTCTCTTTTTAAGCTGTTCCTTAAAACAGTAGTGCTTAGGAAATCTATTGGAGGCAGAATCAGTCAACGGTAGCCTAGGATTAGGGTTAGGCTTAGGGTTAGGCTTAGGGTTAGGCTTAGGGTACGGGTTCGGGGAGGGCTTCGGGTACGGCGTAGGGTATGGGTTAGGGTTAGGGGTAGGGTTAGTGTTAGGGTTACGGCTCGGTTTAGGGTACGGGTTAGAATTAGGGTACGTGTTAGGGTTAGGGTAGGATTTAGGGTTAGGGTACGCGTTAGGGTTACTGTACTGATTAAACCTATCCCACTCTCTAGATACCCCTTAGCACGTAAAAGAATATTATTTTGGGGTCCAGCCATGGAGAAGAGTTTAGACACTAGGATTAGATACGGAACACACCCATTATAAAGAAATCACATTAGGATTCTCTTTTTAAGCTGTTCCTTAAAACACTAGTGCTTAGGAAATCTATTGGAGGCAGAAGCAGTCAAGGGTAGCCTAGGGTTAGGGTTAGGCTTAGGGTTAGGCTTAGGGTACGGCTTAGGGTACGGGTTCGGGGAGGGCTTCGGGTACGGCGTAGGTTATGGGTTAGGGTTAGGGTTAGGGTTAGTGTTAGGGTTAGGGCTCGGTTTAGGGTACGGGTTAGGATTAGGGTACGTGTTAGGGTTAGGGTAGGGGTTAGGGTTAGGGTACGCGTTAGGGTTAGGGTAGTTATTAAACCTATCCCACTCTCTAGATACCCTTTAGCACGTAAAGGAATATTATTTGGGGGTCCAGCCATGGAGAAGAGTTTAGACACTGGGATAAGATAAGGAACACACCCATTATAAAGAAAGCACATTAGGATTCTCTTTTTAAGCTGTTCCTTAAAACACTAGTGCTTAGGAAATCTATTGGAGGCAGAAGCAGTCAAGGGTAGCCTAGGGTTAGGGTTAGACTTAGGGTACGGCTTAGGGTACGGCTTCGGGGAGGGCTTCGGGTACGGCGTAGGGTATGGGTTAGGGTTAGGGTTAGGGTTAGTGTTAGGGTTAGGGTTCGGTCTAGGGTACGGGTTAGGATTAGGGTACGTGTTAGTGTTAGAGTAGGGGTTAGGGTTAGGGTACGCGTTAGGGTTAGGGTAGTTATTAAACCTATCCCACTCTCTAGATACCCCTTAGCACGTAAAGGAATATTATTTGGGGGTCCAGCCATGGAGAAGAGTTTAGACACTAAGATAATATAAGGAACACACACATTACAAAGAAATCACATTAGGATTCCCTTTTTAAGCTGTTCCTTAAAACAGTAGTGCTTAGGAAATCTATTGGAGGCAGAATCATTCAACGGTAGCCTAGGATTAGGGTTAGGCTTAGGGTTAGGCTTAGGGTTAGGCTTAGGGTACGGGTTCGGGGAGGGCTTCGTGTACGGCGTAGTGTATGGGTTAGGGTTAGGGTTAGGGTTAGTGTTAGGGTTAGGGCTCGGTTTAGGTTATTGGTTAGGATTAGGGTACGTGTTAGGGTTAGGGTAGGGGTTGGGTTAGGGTACGCGTTAGGGTTAGTGTAGTTATTAAACCTATCCCACTCTCTAGATTCCCCTTAGCACGTAAAGGAATATTATTTGGAGGTCCAGCCGTAGAGAAGAGTTTAGACACTAGGATAAGATAAGGAACACACCCATTATAAAGAAATCACATTAGGATTCTCTTTTTAAGCTGTTCCTTAAAACACTAGTGCTTAGGAAATCTATTGGAGGCAGAAGCAGTCAAGGGTAGCCTAGGGGTAGGGTTAGGCTTAGGGTACGGCTTACGGTACGGGTTCGGGGAGGGCTTCGTTTACGGTGTAGGGTATGGGTTAGGGTTAGGGTTAGGGTTAGTGTTAACGTTAGGGCTCGGTTTAGGGTACGGGTTACGATTAGGGTACGTGTTAGGTTTAGGGTATGGGTTAGGGTTAGGGTACGTGTTATGGTTAGGGTAGTTATTAAACCTATCCCACTCTCTAGATACCCCTTAGCACATAAAGGAATATTATTTGGGGGTCCAGCCGTAGAGAAGAGTTTAGACACTAGGATAAGATAAGGAACACACCCATTATAAAGAAATCACTTTAGGATTCTCTTTTTAAGCTGTTCCTTAAAACACTAGTGCTTAGTAAATCTATTGGAGGCAGAAGCAGTCAAGGGTAGCCTACGGTTAGGGTTAGGCTTAGGGTTAGGCTTAGGGTACGGCTTAGGGTACGGGTTCGGGGAGGGCTTCGGGTACGGCGTAGGGTATGGGTTAGGGTTAGGGTTAGGGTTAGTGTTAGGGTTAGGGCTCGGTTTAGGGTACGGGTTAGGGTTAGGGTACGTGTTAGGGTTAGGGTAGGAGTTAGGGTTAGGGTACGCGTTAGGGTTACTGTACTGATTAAACCTATCCCACTCTCTAGATACCCCTTAGCACGTAAAAGAATATTATTTGGGGGTCCAGACATGGAGAAGAGTTTACACACTAGGATTAGATACGGAACACACCCATTATAAAGAAATCACATTAGGATTCTCTTTTTAAGCTGTTCCTTAAAACACTAGTGCTTAGGAAATCTATTGGAGGCAGAAGCAGTCAAGGGTAGCCTAGGGTTAGGGTTAGGCTTAGGGTTAGGCTTAGGGTACGGCTTAGGGTACGGGTTCGGGGAGGGCTTAGGGTATGGCGTAGGGTATGGGTTAGGGTTAGGGTTAGGGTTACTGTTAGGGTTAGGGCTCGGTTTAGGGTACGGGATAGGATTAGGGCACGTGTTAGGGTTAGTGTAGGGGTTAGGGTTAGGGTACGCGTTAGGGTTAGGGTAGTTATTAAACCTATCCCACTCTCTAGATACCCCTTAGCACGTAAAGGAATATTATTTGGGGGTCCAGCCATGGAGAAGAGTTTAGACACTAGGATAAGATAAGGAACACACCCATTATAAAGAAATCACATTAGGATTCTCTTTTTAAGCTGTTCCTTAAAACACTAATGCTTAGGAAATCTATTGGAGGCAGAAGCAGTCAAGGGTAGCCTAGGGATAGTGTTAGACTTAGGGTACGGCTTAGGGTACGGCTTCGGGTACGGCGTAGGGTATGGGTTAGGGTTAGGGTTAGGGTTAGTGTTAGGGTTAGGGCTCGGTTTAGAATACGGGTTAGGATTAGGGTACGTGTTAGGGTTAGAGTAGGGGTTAGAGTTAGGGTACGCGTTAGGGTTAGGGTAGTTATTAAACCTATCCCACTCTCTAGATACCCCTTAGCACGTAAAGGAATATTATTTGGGGGTCCAGCCATGGAGAAGAGTTTAGACACTAAGATAATATAAGGAACACACACATTACAAAGAAATCACATTAGGATTCTCTTTTTAAGCTGTTCCTTAAAACAGTAGTGCTTAGGAAATCTATTGGAGGCAGAATCAGTCAACGGTAGCCTAGGATTAGGGTTAGGCTTAGGGTTAGGCTTAGGGTTAGGCTTAGGGTACGGGTTCGGGGAGGGCTTCGGGTACGGCGTAGGGTATGGGTTAGGGTTAGGGGTAGGGTTAGTGTTAGGGTTACGGCTCGGTTTAGGGTACGGGTTAGAATTAGGGTACGTGTTAGGGTTAGGGTAGGATTTAGGGTTAGGGTACGCGTTAGGGTTACTGTACTGATTAAACCTATCCCACTCTCTAGATACCCCTTAGCACGTAAAAGAATATTATTTTGGGGTCCAGCCATGGAGAAGAGTTTAGACACTAGGATTAGATACGGAACACACCCATTATAAAGAAATCACATTAGGATTCTCTTTTTAAGCTGTTCCTTAAAACACTAGTGCTTAGGAAATCTATTGGAGGCAGAAGCAGTCAAGGGTAGCCTAGGGTTAGGGTTAGGCTTAGGGTTAGGCTTAGGGTACGGCTTAGGGTACGGGTTCGGGGAGGGCTTCGGGTACGGCGTAGGTTATGGTTTAGGGTTAGGGTTAGGGTTAGTGTTAGGGTTAGGGCTCGGTTTAGGGTACGGGTTAGGATTAGGGTACGTGTTAGGGTTAGGGTAGGGGTTAGGGTTAGGGTACGCGTTAGGGTTAGGGTAGTTATTAAACCTATCCCACTCTCTAGATACCCTTTAGCACGTAAAGGAATATTATTTGGGGGTCCAGCCATGGAGAAGAGTTTAGACACTGGGATAAGATAAGGAACACACCCATTATAAAGAAAGCACATTAGGATTCTCTTTTTAAGCTGTTCCTTAAAACACTAGTGCTTAGGAAATCTATTGGAGGCAGAAGCAGTCAAGGGTAGCCTAGGGTTAGGGTTAGACTTAGGGTACGGCTTAGGGTACGGCTTCGGGGAGGGCTTCGGGTACGGCGTAGGGTATGGGTTAGGGTTAGGGTTAGGGTTAGTGTTAGGGTTAGGGCTCGGTCTAGGGTACGGGTTAGGATTAGGGTACGTGTTAGTGTTAGAGTAGGGGTTAGGGTTAGGGTACGCGTTAGGGTTAGGGTAGTTATTAAACCTATCCCACTCTCTAGATACCCCTTAGCACGTAAAGGAATATTATTTGGGGGTCCAGCCATGGAGAAGAGTTTAGACACTAAGATAATATAAGGAACACACACATTACAAAGAAATCACATTAGGATTCCCTTTTTAAGCTGTTCCTTAAAACAGTAGTGCTTAGGAAATCTATTGGAGGCAGAATCATTCAACGGTAGCCTAGGATTAGGGTTAGGCTTAGGGTTAGGCTTAGGGTTAGGCTTAGGGTACGGGTTCGGGGAGGGCTTCGTGTACGGCGTAGTGTATGGGTTAGGGTTAGGGTTAGGGTTAGTGTTAGGGTTAGGGCTCGGTTTAGGTTATTGGTTAGGATTAGGGTACGTGTTAGGGTTAGGGTAGGGGTTGGGTTAGGGTACGCGTTAGGGTTAGTGTAGTTATTAAACCTATCCCACTCTCTAGATTCCCCTTAGCACGTAAAGGAATATTATTTGGAGCTCCAGCCGTAGAGAAGAGTTTAGACACTAGGATAAGATAAGGAACACACCCATTATAAAGAAATCACATTAGGATTCTCTTTTTAAGCTGTTCCTTAAAACACTAGTGCTTAGGAAATCTATTGGAGGCAGAAGCAGTCAAGGGTAGCCTAGGGGTAGGGTTAGGGTTAGGGTACGGCTTACGGTACGGGTTCGGGGAGGGCTTCGTGTACGGTGTAGGGTATGGGTTAGGGTTAGGGTTAGGGTTAGTGTTAGGGTTAGGGCTCGGTTTAGGGTACGGGTTAGGGTTAGGGTACGTGTTAGGGTTAGGGTAGGGGTTAGGGTTAGGGTACGCGTTAGGGTTAGGGTAGTGATTAAACCTATCCCACTCTCTAGATACCCCTTAGCACGTAAAGGAATATTATTTGGGGGTCCAGCCGTAGAGAAGAGTTTAGACACTAGGATAAGATAAGGAACACACCCATTATAAAGATATCACATTAGGATTCCCTTTTTAAGCTGTTCCTTAAAACACTAGTGCTTAAGAAATCTATTGGAGGCAGAAGCAGTCAAGGGTAGCCTAGGGTTAGGGTTAGGCTTAGGGTTAGGCTTAGGGTATGGCTTAGGGTACGGGTTCGGGGAGGGCTTCGGGTACGGCGTAGGGTATGGGTTAGGGTTAGGGTTAGGGTTAGTGTTAGGGTTACGGCTCGGTTTAGGGTACGGGTTAGAATTAGGGTACGTGTTAGGGTTAGGGTAGGAGTTAGGGTTAGGGTACGCGTTAGGGTTACTGTACTGATTAAACCTATCCCACTCTCTAGATACCCCTTAGCACGTAAAAGAATATTATTTGGGAGTCCAACCATGGAGAAGAGTTTACACACTAGGATTAGATACGGAACACACCCATTATAAAGAAATCACATTAGGATTCTCTTTTTAAGCTGTTCCTTAAAACACTAGTGCTTAGGAAATCTATTGGAGGCAGAAGCAGTCAAGGGTAGCCTAGGGTTAGGGTTAGGCTTACGGTTAGGCTTAGGGTACGGCTTAGGGTACGGGTTCGGTGAGGGCTTCGGGTACGGCGTAGTGTATGGGTTAGGGTTAGGGTTAGTGTTAGGGTTACGGCTTGGTTTAGGGTACGGGTTAGGGTTAGGGTACGTGTTAGGGTTAGGGTAGGGGTTAGGCTTAGGGTATGCGTTAGGGTTAGGGTAGTTATTAAACCTATCCCACTCTCTAGATACCCCTTAGCACGTAAAGGAATATTATTTGGGGGTCCAGCCATGGAGAAGAGTTTAGACACTAGGATAAGATAAGGAACACACCCATTATAAAGAAATCACATTAGGATTATCTTTTTAAGCTGTTCCTTAAAACACTAGTGCTTAGGAAATCTATTGGAGGCAGAAGCAGTCAAGGGTAGCCTACGGTTAGGGTTAGGCTTAGGGTTAGGCTTAGGGTACGGCTTAGGGTACGGGTTCGGGGAGGGCTTCGGGTACGGCGTAGGGTATGGGTTAGGGTTAGGGTTAGGGTTAGTGTTAGGGTTAGGGCTCGGTTTAGGATATGGGTTAGGATTAGGGTACGTGTTAGGGTTAGGGTAGGGGTTAGGGTTAGGGTACGAGTTAGGGTTAGGGTAGTGATTAAACCTATCCCACTCTCTAGATACCCCTTAGCACGTAAAGGAATATTATTTGGGGGTCCAGCCATGGAGAAGAGTTTAGACACTAGGATAAGATAAGGAACACACCCATTATAAAGATATCACATTAGGAATCTCTTTTTAAGCTGTTCCTTAAAACACTAGTGCTTAAGAAATCTATTGGAGGCAGAAGCAGTCAAGGGTAGCCTAGGGTTAGGGTTAGGCTTAGGGTATGGCTTAGGCTATGGGTTCGGGGAGGGCTTCGGGTACGGCGTAGGGTATGGGTTAGGGTTAGGGTTAGGGTTAGTGTTAGGGTTACGGCTCGGTTTCGGGTACGGGTTAGGATTAGGGTACGTGTTAGGGTTAGGGTGGGGGTTAGGGTTAGGGTACGCGTTATGGTTAGGGTACTGATTAAACCTATCCCACTCTCTAGATACCCCTTAGCACGTAAAAGAACATTATTTGGGGGTCCAGCCATGGAGAAGAGTTTACACACTAGGATTAGATACGGAACACACCCATTATAAAGAAATCACATTAGGATTCTCTTTTTAAGCTGTTCCTTAAAACACTAGTGCTTAGGAAATCTATTGGAGGCAGAAGCATTCAAGGGTAGCCTAGGGTTAGGGTTAGACTTAGGGTACGGCTTAGGGTATGGGTTAGGGTTAGGGTTAGGGTTAGTGTTAGGGTTAGGGCTCGGTTTAGGGTACGGGTTAGGATTAGGGTACGTGTTAGGGTTAGAGTAGGGGTTAGGGTTAGGGTACGCGTTAGGGTTAGGGTAGTTATTAAACCTATCCCACTCTCTAGATACCCCTTAGCACGTAAAGGAATATTATTTCGGGGTCCAGCCATGGAGAAGAGTTTAGACACTAAGATAATATAAGGAACACACACATTACAAAGAAATCACATTAGGATTCTCTTTTTAAGCTGTTCCTTAAAACAGTAGTGCTTAGGAAATCTATTGGAGGCAGAATCAGTCAACGGTAGCCTAGGATTAGGGTTAGGCTTAGGGTTAGGCTTAGGGTTAGGCTTAGGGTACGGGTTCGGGGAGGGCTTCGTGTACGGCGTAGTGTATGGGTTAGGGTTAGGGTTAGGGTTAGTGTTAGCGTTAGGGCTCGGTTTAGGTTATTGGTTAGGATTAGGGTACGTGTTAGGGTTAGGGTAGGGGTTGGGTTAGGGTACGCGTTAGGGTTATTGTAGTTATTAAACCTATCCCACTCTCTAGATTCCCCTTAGCACGTAAAGGAATATTATTTGGAGGTCCAGCCGTAGAGAAGAGTTTAGACACTAGGATAAGATAAGGAACACACCCATTATAAAGAAATCACATTAGGATTCTCTTTTTAAGCTGTTCCTTAAAACACTAGTGCTTAGGAAATCTATTGGAGGCAGAAGCAGTCAAGGGTAGCCTAGGGGTAGGGTTAGGCTTAGGGTTAGGCTTAGGGTACGGCTTACGGTACGGGTTCGGGGAGGGCTTCGTGTACGGTGTAGGGTATGGGTTAGGGTTAGGGTTAGGGTTAGTGTTAGGGTTAGGGCTCGGTTTAGGGTACGGGTTACGATTAGGGTACGTGTTAGGTTTAGGGTATGGGTTAGGGTTAGTGTACGCGTTATGGTTAGGGTAGTTATTAAACCTATCCCACTCTCTAGATACCCCTTAGCACGTAAAGGAATATTATTTGGGGGTCCAGCCGTAGAGAAGAGTTTAGACACTAGGATAAGATAAGGAACACACCCATTATAAAGAAATCACTTTAGGATTCTCTTTTTAAGCTGTTCCTTAAAACACTAGTGCTTAGTAAATCTATTGGAGGCAGAAGCAGTCAAGGTTAGCCTACGGTTAGGGTTAGGCTTAGGGTTAGGCTTAGGGTACGGCTTAGGGTACGGGTTCGGGGAGGAATTCGGGTACGGCGTAGGGTATGGGTTAGGGTTAGGGTTAGGGTTAGTGTTAGGGTTAGGGCTCGGTTTAGGGTACGGGTTAGGGTTAGGGTACGTGTTAGGGTTAGGGTAGGGGTTAGGGTTAGGGTACGCGTTAGGGTTAGGGTAGTGATTAAACCTATCCCACTCTCTTGATACCCCTTAGCACGTAAAGGAATTTTATTTGGGGGTCCAGCCATGGAGAATAGTATAGACACTAGGATAAGATAAGGAACACACCCATTATAAAGATATCACATTAGGATTCTCTTTTTAAGCTGTTCCTTAAAACACTAGTGCTTAGGATATCTATTGGAGGCAGAAGCAGTCAAGGGTAGCCTAGGGTTAGGGTTAGGCTTAGGGTTAGGCTTAGGGTACGGCTTAGGGTTCGGGTTCGGGGAGGGCTTCGGGTACGGCGTAGGGTATGGGTTAGGGTTAGGGTTAGGGTTAGTGTTAGGGTTAGGGCTCGGTTTAGGGTACGGGTTAGGATTAGGGTACACGTTAGGGTTATGGTAGGGGTTAGGGTTAGGGTACGCGTTAGGGTTAGGGTAGTTATTAAACCTATCCCACTCTCTAGATACCCCTTAGTACGTAAAGGAATATTATTTGGGGTTCCAGCCATGGAGAAGAGTTTAGAAACTAGGATAAGATAAGGAACACACCCATTATAAAGAAATCACATTAGGATTCTCTTTTTAAGCTGTTCCTTAAAACACTAGTGCTTAGGAAATGTATTGGAGGCAGAAGCAGTCAAGGGTAGCCTATGGTTAGCGTTAGGCTTAGGGTTAGGCTTAGGGTACGGCTTAGGGTACGGGTTCGGGGAGGGCTTCGGGTACGGCGTAGGGTATGGGTTAGGGTTAGGGTTAGTGTTAGTGTTAGGGTTAGGGCTCGGTTTAGGGTACGGGTTATGATTAGGGTACGTGTTAGGGTTAGGGTAGGGGTTAGGGTTAGGGTACGCGTTAGGGTTAGGGTAGTTATTAAAGCTATCCCACTCTCTAGATACCCCTTAGCACGTAAAGGAATATTATTTGGGGTTCCAGCCATGGAGAAGAGTTTAGACACTAAGATAATATAAGGAACACACCCATTATAAAGAAATCACATTAGGATTCTCTTTTTAAGCTGTTCCTTAAAACACTAGTGCTTAGGAAACCTATTGGAGGCAGAAGCAGTCAAGGGTAGCCTAGGGTTAGGGTTAGACTTATGGTACGGCTTAGGGTACGGCTTCGGGGAGGGCTTCGGGTACGGCGTAGGGTATGGGTTAGGGTTAGGGTTAGGGTTAGTGTTAGGGTTAGGGCTCGGTTTAGGGTACGGGTTAGGATTAGGGTACGTGTTAGGGTTAGAGTAGGGGTTAGGGTTAGGGTACGCGTTAGGGTTAGGGTAGTTATTAAACCTATCCCACTCTCTAGATAACTCTTAGCACGTAAAGGAATATTATTTGGGGGTCCAGCCATGGAGAAGAGTTTAGACACTAAGATAATATAAGGAACACACACATTACAAAGAAATCACATTAGGATTCTCTTTTTAAGCTGTTCCTTAAAACAGTAGTGCTTAGGAAATCTATTGGAGGCAGAATCAGTCAACGGTAGCCTAGGATTAGGGTTAGGCTTAGGGTTAGGCTTAGGGTAAGGCTTAGGTTACGGGTTCGGGGAGGGCTTCGTGTACGGCGTAGTGTATGGGTTAGGGTTAGGGTTAGGGTTGGTGTTAGGGTTAGGGCTCGGTTTAGGTTATTGGTTAGGATTAGGGTACGTGTTAGGGTTAGGGTAGGGGTTGGGTTAGGGTACGCGTTAGGGTTAGTGTAGTTATTAAACCTATCCCACTCTCTAGATTCCCCTTAGCACGTAAAGGAATATTATTTGGAGGTCCAGCCGTAGAGAAGAGTTTAGACACTAGGATAAGATAAGGAACACACCCATTATAAAGAAATCACATTAGGATTCTCTTTTTAAGCTGTTCCTTAAAACACTAGTGCTTAGGAAATCTATTGGAGGCAGAAGCAGTCAAGGGTAGCCTAGGGGTAGGGTTAGGCTTAGGGTACGGCTTACGGTACGGGTTCGGGGAGGGCTTCGTGTACGGTGTAGGGTATGGGTTAGGGTTAGGGTTAGGGTTAGTGTTAGGGTTAGGGCTCGGTTTAGGGTACGGGTTAGGGTTAGGGTACGTGTTAGGGTTAGGGTAGGGGTTAGGGTTAGGGTACGCGTTAGGGTTAGGGTAGTGATTAAACCTATCCCACTCTCTAGATACCCCTTAGCACGTAAAGGAATATTATTTGGGGGTCCAGCCGTAGAGAAGAGTTTAGACACTAGGATAAGATAAGGAACACACCCATTATAAAGATATCACATTAGGATTCCCTTTTTAAGCTGTTCCTTAAAACACTAGTGCTTAAGAAATCTATTGGAGGCAGAAGCAGTCAAGGGTAGCCTAGGGTTAGGGTTAGGCTTAGGGTTAGGCTTAGGGTAAGGCTTAGGGTACGGGTTCGGGGAGGGCTTCGGGTACGGCGTAGGGTATGGGTTAGGGTTAGGGGTAGGGTTAGTGTTAGGGTTACGGCTCGGTTTAGGGTACGGGTTAGAATTAGGGTACGTGTTAGGGTTAGGGTAGGAGTTAGGGTTAGGGTACGCGTTAGGGTTACTGTACTGATTAAACCTATCCCACTCTCTAGATACCCCTTAGCACGTAAAAGAATATTATTTGGGGGTCCAGCCATGGAGAAGAGTTTAGACACTAGGATTAGATACGGAACACACCCATTATAAAGAAATCACATTAGGATTCTCTTTTTAAGCTGTTCCTTAAAACACTAGTGCTTAGGAAATCTATTGGAGGCAGAAGCAGTCAAGGGTAGCCTAGGGTTAGGGTTAGGCTTAGGGTTAGGCTTAGGGTACGGCTTAGGGTACGGGTTCGGGGAGGGCTTCGGGTACGGCGTAGGTTATGGGTTAGGGTTAGGGTTAGGGTTAGTGTTAGGGTTAGGGCTCGGTTTAGGGTACGGGTTAGGATTAGGGTACGTGTTAGGGTTAGGGTAGGGGTTAGGGTTAGGGTACGCGTTAGGGTTAGGGTAGTTATTAAACCTATCCCACTCTCTAGATACCCCTTAGCACGTAAAGGAATATTATTTGGGGGTCCAGCCATGGAGAAGAGTTTAGACACTAGGATAAGATAAGGAACACACCCATTATAAAGATATCACATTAGGATTCTCTTTTTAAGCTGTTCCTTAAAACACTAGTGCTTAGGAAATCTATTGGAGGCAGAAGCAGTCAAGGGTAGCCTAGGGTTAGGGTTAGACTTAGGGTACGGCTTAGGGTACGGCTTCGGGGAGGGCTTCGGGTACGGCGTAGGGTATGGGTTAGGGTTAGGGTTAGGGTTAGTGTTAGGGTTAGGGCTCGGTCTAGGGTACGGGTTAGGATTAGGGTACGTGTTAGTGTTAGAGTAGGGGTTAGGGTTAGGGTACGCGTTAGGGTTAGGGTAGTTATTAAACCTATCCCACTCTCTAGATACCCCTTAGCACGTAAAGGAATATTATTTGGGGGTCCAGCCATGGAGAAGAGTTTAGACACTAAGATAATATAAGGAACACACACATTACAAAGAAATCACATTAGGATTCCCTTTTTAAGCTGTTCCTTAAAACAGTAGTGCTTAGGAAATCTATTGGAGGCAGAATCATTCAACGGTAGCCTAGGATTAGGGTTAGGCTTAGGGTTAGGCTTAGGGTTAGGCTTAGGGTACGGGTTCGGGGAGGGCTTCGTGTACGGCGTAGTGTATGGGTTAGGGTTAGGGTTAGGGTTAGTGTTAGGGTTAGGGCTCGGTTTAGGTTATTGGTTAGGATTAGGGTACGTGTTAGGGTTAGGGTAGGGGTTGGGTTAGGGTACGCGTTAGGGTTAGTGTAGTTATTAAACCTATCCCACTCTCTAGATTCCCCTTAGCACGTAAAGGAATATTATTTGGAGGTCCAGCCGTAGAGAAGAGTTTAGACACTAGGATAAGATAAGGAACACACCCATTATAAAGAAATCACATTAGGATTCTCTTTTTAAGCTGTTCCTTAAAACACTAGTGCTTAGGAAATCTATTGGAGGCAGAAGCAGTCAAGGGTAGCCTAGGGGTAGGGTTAGGCTTAGGGTACGGCTTACGGTACGGGTTCGGGGAGGGCTTCGTGTACGGTGTAGGGTATGGGTTAGGGTTAGGGTTAGGGTTAGTGTTAGGGTTAGGGCTCGGTTTAGGGTACGGGTTAGGGTTAGGGTACGTGTTAGGGTTAGGGTAGGGGTTAGGGTTAGGGTACGCGTTAGGGTTAGGGTAGTGATTAAACCTATCCCACTCTCTAGATACCCCTTAGCACGTAAAGGAATATTATTTGGGGGTCCAGCCGTAGAGAAGAGTTTAGACACTAGGATAAGATAAGGAAGACACCCATTATAAAGATATCACATTAGGATTCCCTTTTTAAGCTGTTCCTTAAAACACTAGTGCTTAAGAAATCTATTGGAGGCAGAAGCAGTCAAGGGTAGCCTAGGGTTAGGGTTAGGCTTAGGGTTAGGCTTAGGGTATGGCTTAGGGTACGGGTTCGGGGAGGGCTTCGGGTACGGCGTAGGGTATGGGTTAGGGTTAGGGTTAGGGTTAGTGTTAGGGTTACGGCACGGTTTAGGGTACGGGTTAGAATTAGGGTACGTGTTAGGGTTAGGGTAGGAGTTAGGGTTAGGGTACGCGTTAGGGTTACTGTACTGATTAAACCTATCCCACTCTCTAGATACCCCTTAGCACGTAAAAGAATATTATTTGCGGGTCCAACCATGGAGAAGAGTTTACACACTAGGATTAGATACGGAACACACCCATTATAAAGAAATCACATTAGGATTCTCTTTTTAAGCTGTTCCTTAAAACACTAGTGCTTAGGAAATCTATTGGAGGCAGAAGCAGTCAAGGGTAGCCTAGGGTTAGGGTTAGGCTTACGGTTAGGCTTAGGGTACGGCTTAGGGTACGGGTTCGGTGAGGGCTTCGGGTACGGCGTAGTGTATGGGTTAGGGTTAGGGTTAGTGTTAGGGTTACGGCTTGGTTTAGGGTACGGGTTAGGGTTAGGGTACGTGTTAGGGTTAGGGTAGGGGTTAGGCTTAGGGTATGCGTTAGGGTTAGGGTAGTTATTAAACCTATCCCACTCTCTAGATACCCCTTAGCACGTAAAGGAATATTATTTGGGGGTCCAGCCATGGAGAAGAGTTTAGACACTAGGATAAGATAAGGAACACACCCATTATAAAGAAATCACATTAGGATTATCTTTTTAAGCTGTTCCTTAAAACACTAGTGCTTAGGAAATCTATTGGAGGCAGAAGCAGTCAAGGGTAGCCTACGGTTAGGGTTAGGCTTAGGGTTAGGCTTAGGGTACGGCTTAGGGTACGGGTTCGGGGAGGGCTTCGGGTACGGCGTAGGGTATGGGTTAGGGTTAGGGTTAGGGTTAGTGTTAGGGTTAGGGCTCGGTTTAGGATATGGGTTAGGATTAGGGTACGTGTTAGGGTTAGGGTAGGGGTTAGGGTTAGGGTACGCGTTAGGGTTAGGGTAGTGATTAAACCTATCCCACTCTCTAGATACCCCTTAGCACGTAAAGGAATATTATTTGGGGGTCCAGCCATGGAGAAGAGTTTAGACACTAGGATAAGATAAGGAACACACCCATTATAAAGATATCACATTAGGATTCTCTTTTTAAGCTGTTCCTTAAAACACTAGTGCTTAAGAAATCTACTGGAGGCAGAAGCAGTCAAGGGTAGCCTAGGGTTAGGGTTAGGCTTAGGGTATGGCTTAGGCTATGGGTTCGGGGAGGGCTTCGGGTACGGCGTAGGGTATGGGTTAGGGTTAGGGTTAGGGTTAGTGTTAGGGTTACGGCTCGGTTTCGGGTACGGGTTAGGATTAGGGTACGTGTTAGGGTTAGGGTAGGGGTTAGGGTTAGGGTACGCGTTAGGGTTAGGGTACTGATTAAACCTATCCCACTCTCTAGATACCCCTTAGCACGTAAAAGAACATTATTTGGGGGTCCAGCCATGGAGAAGAGTTTACACACTAGGATTAGATACGGAACACACCCATTATAAAGAAATCACATTAGGATTCTCTTTTTAAGCTGTTCCTTAAAACACTAGTGCTTAGGAAATCTATTGGAGGCAGAAGCATTCAAGGGTAGCCTAGGGTTAGGGTTAGACTTAGGGTACGGCTTAGGGTATGGGTTAGGGTTAGGGTTAGGGTTAGTGTTAGGGTTAGGGCTCGGTTTAGGGTACGGGTTAGGATTAGGGTACGTGTTAGGGTTAGAGTAGGGGTTAGGGTTAGGGTACGCGTTAGGGTTAGGGTAGTTATTAAACCTATCCCACTCTCTAGATACCCCTTAGCACGTAAAGGAATATTATTTCGGGGTCCAGCCATGGAGAAGAGTTTAGACACTAAGATAATATAAGGAACACACACATTACAAAGAAATCACATTAGGATTCTCTTTTTAAGCTGTTCCTTAAAACAGTAGTGCTTAGGAAATCTATTGGAGGCAGAATCAGTCAACGGTAGCCTAGGATTAGGGTTAGGCTTAGGGTTAGGCTTAGGGTTAGGCTTAGGGTACGGGTTCGGGGAGGGCTTCGTGTACGGCGTGGTGTATGGGTTAGGGTTAGGGTTAGGGTTAGTGTTAGCGTTAGGGCTCGGTTTAGGTTATTGGTTAGGATTAGGGTACGTGTTAGGGTTAGGGTAGGGGTTGGGTTAGGGTACGCGTTAGGGTTATTGTAGTTATTAAACCTATCCCACTCTCTAGATTCCCCTTAGCACGTAAAGGAATATTATTTGGAGGTCCAGCCGTAGAGAAGAGTTTAGACACTAGGATAAGATAAGGAACACACCCATTATAAAGAAATCACATTAGGATTCTCTTTTTAAGCTGTTCCTTAAAACACTAGTGCTTAGGAAATCTATTGGAGGCAGAAGCAGTCAAGGGTAGCCTAGGGTTAGAGTTAGGCTTAGGGTTAGGCTTATGGTACGGCTTACGGTACGGGTTCGGGGAGGGCTTCGTGTACGGTGTAGGGTATGGGTTAGGGTTAGGGTTAGGGTTAGTGTTAGGGTTAGGGCTCGGTTTAGGGTACGGGTTACGATTAGGGTACGTGTTAGGTTTAGGGTATGGGTTAGGGTTAGTGTACGCGTTATGGTTAGGGTAGTTATTAAACCTATCCCACTCTCTAGATACCCCTTAGCACGTAAAGGAATATTATTTGGGGGTCCAGCCGTAGAGAAGAGTTTAGACACTAGGATAAGATAAGGAACACACCCATTATAAAGAAATCACTTTAGGATTCTCTTTTTAAGCTGTTCCTTAAAACACTAGTGCTTAGTAAATCTATTGGAGGCAGAAGCAGTCAAGGTTAGCCTACGGTTAGGGTTAGGCTTAGGGTTAGGCTTAGGGTACGGCTTAGGGTACGGGTTCGGGGAGGGCTTCGGGTACGGCGTAGGGTATGGATTAGGGTTAGGGTTAGGGTTAGTGTTAGGGTTAGGGCTCGGTTTAGGGTACGGGTTAGGGTTAGGGTACGTGTTAGGGTTAGGGTAGGGGTTAGGGTTAGGGTACGCGTTAGGGTTAGGGTAGTGATTAAACCTATCCCACTCTCTTGATACCCCTTAGCACGTAAAGGAATTTTATTTGGGGGTCCAGCCATGGAGAATAGTATAGACACTAGGATAAGATAAGGAACACACCCATTATAAAGATATCACATTAGGATTCTCTTTTTAAGCTGTTCCTTAAAACACTAGTGCTTAGGATATCTATTGGAGGCAGAAGCAGTCAAGGGTAGCCTAGGGTTAGGGTTAGGCTTAGGGTTAGGCTTAGGGTACGGCTTAGGGTACGGGTTCGGGGAGGGCTTCGGGTACGGCGTAGGGTATGGGTTAGGGTTAGGGTTAGGGTTAGTGTTAGGGTTAGGGCTCGGTTTAGGGTACGGGTTAGGATTAGGGTACACGTTAGGGTTATGGTAGGGGTTAGGGTTAGGGTACGCGTTAGGGTTAGGGTAGTTATTAAACCTATCCCACTCTCTAGATACCCCTTAGTACGTAAAGGAATATTATTTGGGGTTCCAGCCATGGAGAAGAGTTTAGAAACTAGGATAAGATAAGGAACACACCCATTATAAAGAAATCACATTAGGATTCTCTTTTTAAGCTGTTCCTTAAAACACTAGTGCTTAGGAAATGTATTGGAGGCAGAAGCAGTCAAGGGTAGCCTAGGGTTAGGGTTAGGCTTAGGGTTAGGCTTAGGGTACGGCTTAGGGTACGGGTTCGGGGAGGGCTTCGGGTACGGCGTAGGGTATGGGTTAGGGTTAGGGTTAGTGTTAGTGTTAGGGTTAGGGCTCGGTTTAGGGTACGGGTTATGATTAGGGTACGTGTTAGGGTTAGGGTAGGGGTTAGGGTTAGGGTACGCGTTAGGGTTAGGGTAGTTATTAAAGCTATCCCACTCTCTAGATACCCCTTAGCACGTAAAGGAATATTATTTGGGGTTCCAGCCATGGAGAAGAGTTTAGACACTAAGATAATATAAGGAACACACCCATTATAAAGAAATCACATTAGGATTCTCTTTTTAAGCTGTTCCTTAAAACACTAGTGCTTAGGAAACCTATTGGAGGCAGAAGCAGTCAAGGGTAGCCTAGGGTTAGGGTTAGACTTAGGGTACGGCTTAGGGTACGGCTTCGGGGAGGGCTTCGGGTACGGCGTAGGGTATGGGTTAGGGTTAGGGTTAGGGTTAGTGTTAGGGTTAGGGCTCGGTTTAGGGTACGGGTTAGGATTAGGGTACGTGTTAGGGTTAGAGTAGGGGTTAGGGTTACGGTACGCGTTAGGGTTAGGGTAGTTATTAAACCTATCCCACTCTCTAGATAACCCTTAGCACGTAAAGGAATATTATTTGGGGGTCCAGCCATGGAGAAGAGTTTAGACACTAAGATAATATAAGGAACACACACTTTACAAAGAAATCACATTAGGATTCTCTTTTTAAGCTGTTCCTTAAAACAGTAGTGCTTAGGAAATCTATTGGAGGCAGAATCAGTCAACGGTAGCCTAGGATTAGGGTTAGGCTTAGGGTTAGGCTTAGGTTTAGGCTTAGGGTACGGGTTCGGGGAGGGCTTCGTGTTCGGCGTAGTGTATGGGTTAGGGTTAGGGTTAGGGTTAGTGTTAGGGTTAGGGCTCGGTTTAGGTTATTGGTTAGGATTAGGGTACGTGTTAGGGTTAGGGTAGGGGTTGGGTTAGGGTACGCGTTAGCGTTAGGGTAGTTATTAAACCTATCCCACTATCTAGATTCCCCTTAGCACGTAAAGGAATATTATTTGGAGGTCCAGCCGTAGAGAAGAGTTTAGACACTAGGATAAGATAAGGAACACACCCATTATAAAGAAATCACATTAGGATTCTCTTTTTAAGCTGTTCCTTAAACACTAGTGCTTAGGAAATCTATTGGAGGCAGAAGCAGTCAAGGGTAGCCTAGGGGTAGGGTTAGGCTTAGGGTTAGGCTTAGGGTACGGCTTACGGTACGGGTTCGGGGAGGGCTTCGTGTACGGTGTAGGGTATGGGTTAGGGTTAGGGTTAGGGTTAGTGTTAGGGTTAGGGCTCGGTTTAGGGTACGGTTTACGATTAGGGTACGTGTTAGGTTTAGGGTATGGGTTAGGGTTAGTGTACGCGTTATGGTTTGGGTAGTTATTAAACCTATCCCACTCTCTAGATACCCCTTAGCACGTAAAGGAATATTATTTGGGGGTCCAGCCGTAGAGAAGAGTTTAGACACTAGGATAAGATAAGGAACACACCCATTATAAAGAAATCACTTTAGGATTCTCTTTTTAAGCTGTTCCTTAAAACACTAGTGCTTAGTAAATCTATTGGAGGCAGAAGCAGTCAAGGGTAGCCTAGGGTTAGGGTTAGGCTTAGGGTTAGGCTTAGGGTATGGCTTAGGGTACGGGTTCGGGGAGGGCTTCGGGTATGGCGTAGGGTATGGTTTAGGGTTAGGGTTAGGGTTAGTGTTAGGGTTACGGCTCGGTTTAGGGTACGGGTTAGGATTAGGGTACGTGTTAGGGTTAGGGTAGGAGTTAGGGTTAGGGTACGCGTTAGGGTTAGGGTACTGATTAAGCCTATCCCACTCTCTAGATACCCCTTAGCACGTAAAAGAATATTATTTGGGGGTCCAGCCATGGAGAAGAGTTTACACACTAGGATTAGATACGGAACACACCCATTATAAAGAAATCACATTAGGATTCTCTTTTTAAGCTGTTCCTTAAAACACTAGTGCTTAGGAAATCTATTGGAGGCAGAAGCAGTCAAGGGTAGCCTAGGGTTAGGGTTAGGCTTAGGGTTAGGCTTAGGGTACGGCTTAGGGTACGGGTTCGGGGAGGACTTCGGGTACGGCGTAGGGTATGGGTTAGGGTTAGGGTTAGGTTAGTGTTAGGGTTAGGGCTCGGTTTAGGGTACGTGTTAGGATTAGGGTACGTGTTAGGGTTAGGGTAGGGGTTAGGGTTAGGGTACGAGTTAGGGTTAGGGCAGTTACTAAACCTATCCCACTCTCTAGATACCCCTTAGCACGTAAAGGAATATTATTTGGGGGTCCAGCCATGGAGAACAGTTTAGACAGTAGGATAAGATAAGGAACACACCCATTATAAAGAAATCACATTAGGATTCTCTTTTTAAGCTGTTCCTTAACACACTAGTGCTCAGGAAATCTATTGGAGGCAGAAGCAGTCAAGAGTAGCCTAGGGTTAGGGTTAGGCTTAGGGTTAGGCTTAGGGTACAGCTTAGGGTACGGGTTCGGGGAGATGTTCGGGTATGGCGTATGGTATGGGTTAGGGTTAGCGTTTGGGTTAGTGTTAGGGTTAGGGCTCGGTTTAGGGTACTGGTTAGGATTAGGGTACGTGTTAGAGTTAGGGTAGGGGTTAGGGATAGGGTACGCGTTAGGGTTAGGGTAGGGGTTAGGGTTAGGGTACGTGTTAGGGTTAGGGTAGTTATTAAACCTATCATACTCTCTAGATATACATTAGCACGTAAAGGAATATTATTTAGGGGTGCAGCCATGGAGAAGAGTTTAGACACTAGGATAAGATAAGGAACACACCCATTATGAAGAAATCACATTAGGATACCCTTTTTAAGCTGTTGCTTAAAACACTAGTGCTTAGGAAATCTATTGGAGGCAGAGGCAGTCAAGGGTAGTCTAGGGTTAGGGTTAGGCTTAGGGTTAGGCTTAGGGTACGGCTTAGGGTACGGGTTCGGGGAGGGCTTCGGATATGGCGTAGGGTATGGGTTAGGTTTAGGGTTAGGGTTAGTGTTAGGGTTAGGGCTCGGTTTAGGGTATTGGTTAGGATTAGGGTACGTGTTAGGGTTAGGGTAGGGGTTAGGGTTAGGGTACGCGTTAGGGTTAGGGTAGTTATTAAACCTATCCCACTCTCTAGATACCCCTTAGCACGTAAAGGAATATTATTTGGAGGTCCAGCCATGGAGAAGTGTTTAGACACTAGGATAAGATAAGGAACACACACATTATAAAGAAATCACATTAGGATTCTCTTTTTAAGCTGTTCCTTAAAACACTAGTGCTTAGGAAATCTATTGGACGCAGAAGCAGTCAAGGGTAGCCTAGGGTTAGGGTTAGGCTTAGGGTTAGGGTTAGGGTACGGCTTAGGGTACAGGTTCCGGGAGGGCTTCGGGTATGGCGTAGGGTATGGGTTAAGGTTAGGGTTAGGGTTAGTGTTAGGGTTAGGGCTTTGTTTACGGTACGGTTTAGGATTAGGGTACGTGTTAGGGTTAGGGTAGGGGTTAGGGTTAGGGTACGTGTTAGGGTTAGGGTTGTTATTAAACCTATCCCACTCTCTAGATACCCCTTATCACATAAAGAATATTATTTGCGGGTCCAGCCATGGAGAAGAGTTTAGACACTAGGATAAGATAAGGAACACACCCATTATAAAGAAATCACATTAGGATTCTCTTTTTAAGCTGTTCCTTAAAACACTAGTGCTTAGGAAATCTATTGGAGGCAGAAGCAGTCAAGGGTAGCCTAGGGTTAGTGTTAGGATTAGGGTTAGGCTTAGGGTACGGCTTAGGGTACGGGTGCGGGGAGGGCTTAGGGGACGGCGTAGGGTATGGGAGAGGGTTAGGGTTAGGGTTAGTGTTAGGGTTAGGGCTCGGTTTAGGGTACGGTTTAGGATTAGGGCACGTGTTACGGTTAGGTTAGGAGTTAGGGTTAGGGTACGTGTTAGGGTTAGGGTAGTTATTAAACCTATCCCACTCTCTAGATACCCCTTAGCACGTAAAGGAATATTATTTGGGGGTCCAGCCATGGAGAAGAGTTTAGACACTAGGATAAGATAAGGAACACAGCCATTATAAAGAAATCACATTAGGATTCTCTTTTTAAGCTGTTGCTTAAAACACTAGTGCTTAGGAAATCTATTGGAGGCAGAAGCAGTCAAGGGTAGCCTATGGTTAGGGTTAGGCTTAGGGTTAGGGTTAGGGTACGGCTTAGGGTATGGTTTCGGGGAGGGTTTCGGGCACGGTGTAGCGTATGGGTTAGGGTTAGGGTTAGGGTTAGTGTTAGGGTAGGGCTCGGATTAGGTTGCGGTTTAGGATTAGGGTACGTGTTAGGGTTAGGGTAGGGGTTAGGGTTAGGGTACGCATTAGGGTTAGGGTAGTTATTAAACTATCCCACTCTCTAGATACCCCTTAGCACGTAAAGGAATATTATTTGGAGGTCCAGCCATGGAGAAGAGTTTAGACACTAGAATAAGATAAGGAACACACACATTATAAAGAAATCACATTAGGATTCTCTTTTTAAGCTGTTCTTTAAAACACTAGTGCTTAGGAAATCTATTGGAGGCAGAAGCAGTCAAGGGTAGCCTAGGGTTAGGGTTAGGCTTAGGGTTAGGGTTAGGGTACGGCTTAGGGTACGGGTTCGGGGAGGGCTTCGGGTATGGCGTAGGGTATGGGTTAGGGTTAGGGTTAGGGTTAGGGTTAGGGTTAGGGTTAGGGTTAGGGTTAGGGTTAAGGTTAGGCTTAGGGTTAGGGTTATGGTAAGGCTTAGGGTACGGGTTCGGGGAAGGGTTCAGTTACGGCGTATGGTATGGGTTAGGCTTAGGGTTAGGGTTAGTGTTAGGGTTAGGTCTCGGTTTAGGGTACGTGTTAGGGTCAGGGTAGGGGTTAGGGTTAGGGTACGCGTTAGAGTTAGGGTAGTTATTAAAACTATACAACTCTCTAGATACACCTTAGCACGTAAAGGAATATTATTTGGGGGTCCAGCCATGGAGAATAGTTTAGACACAAGGATAAGATAAGGAACACACCCATTATAAAGAAATCACATTAGGATTCTCTTTTTAAGCTGTTCCTTAACACACTAGTGCTTAGGAAATCTATTGGATGCAGAAGCAGTCAAGGGTAGCCTAGGGTTAGGGTTAGGCTTAGGGTTAGGCTTAGGGTACGGCTTAGGGTACGGGTTCGGGGAGTGGTTCGGGTACGGCGTAGGGTATGGGTTAGGGTTAGGGTTAGGGTTAGTTTTAGGGTTAGGGCTCGGTTTAGGGTATTGGTTAGGATTAGGGTACGTGTTAGGGTTAGCGTAGGGGTTAGGGTTAGGGTACGCGTTAGCGTTAGGGTAGTTATTAAACCTATCCCACACTCTAGATACCCCTTAGCACGTAAAGGAATATTATTTGGGGGTCCAGCCATGGAGAAGTGTTTAGATCCTCGGATAAGATAAGGAAAACACCCATTATAAAGATATCACATTAGAATTCTCTTTTTAAGCTGTTCCTTAAAACACTAGTGCTTAGGAAACCTATTGCAGGCAGAAGCAGTCAAGGGTAGCCTAGGGTTAGGCTTAGGCTTAGGGTTAGGCTTAGGTTACGGTTTAGGGTACGGGTTCGGTGGGGTTTCGGATACGGCGTAGGGTATGGGTTAGGGTTAGGGTTAGGGTTAGTGTTCGGGTTAGGGCTCGGTTTAGGGTACGGGTTAGGATTACGGTACGTGTTAGGGTTAGGGTAGGGGTTAGGGTTAGGGTACGCGTTAGAGTTAGGGTAGTTATTATACCTATCCCACTCTCTAGATAAACCTTATCACGTAAAGGAATATTATTTTGGGTCCAGCCATGGAGAAGAGTTTAGACACTAGGATAAGATAAGGAACACACCCATTATAAAGAAATCACAGTAGGATTCTCTTTTTAAGCTGTTCCTTAAAACACTAGTGCTTAGCAAATCTATTGGAGGCAGAAGCAGTCAAGGGTAGCCTAGGGTTAGTGTTAGGCTTAGGGTTAGGGTTAGCGTACGGCTTAGGGTACGGGTTCGGGGAGGGCTCCGGGTACGGCGTAGGGTACGGGTTAAGGTTAGGGTTAGGGTTAGTGTTAGGGTTAGGGCTCAGTTTAGGGTACGGGTTAGGATTAGGGTACGTGTTAAGGTTAGGATAGTGGTTAGGGATAATGTACGTGTTAGGGTTACAGTAGTGATTAAACCTATCCCACTCTCTAGATAACCCTTAGCACGTAAAGGAATATTATTTGGGGGTCCAGCCATGGAGAAGTGTTTAGATACTAGGATAAGTTAAGGAACACACCCATTATAAAGAAATCACATTAGGATTCTCTTTTTAAGCTGTTCCTTAAAACACTAGTGCTTAGGAAACCTATTGGAGGCAGAAGCAGTCAAGGGTAGCCTAGGGTTAGGGTTAGGCTTAGGGTGAGGCTTAGGGTACGGCTTAGGGTACGGGTTCGGGGAGGGGTTCGGGTACGGCGTAGGGTATGGGTTATGGTTAGGATTAGGGTTAGTGTTAGGGATAGGCCTCGGTTTAGCGTACGGGTTAGGATTAGAGTACCTGTTAGGGTTAGGGTAGGGGTTAGGGTTAGGGTACGCGTTAGGGATAGGTTAGGGGTTAGGGTTAGGGTACGTGTTAGGGTTAGGGTAGTTATTAAACCTATCATACTCTCTAGATACACATTAACACGTAAAGGAATATTATTTGGGGGTCCAGCCATGGAGAAGAGTTTAGACACTAGGATAAGATAAGGAACACACCCTTTATAAGAAATCACATTAGGATTCTTTTTTAAGCTGTTCCTTAAAACACTAGTGCTTAGGAAATCTATTGGAGGCAGAAGCAGTCAAGGGTAGCCTAGGGTTAGTGTTAGGCTTAGGGTTAGGCTTAGGGTACTGCTTAGGGTACAGGTTCGGGGAGGGCTTCGGGTATGGCGTAGGTTATGGGTTAGGGTTAGGGTTAGGGTTACTGTTAGGGTTAGGGCTCGGTTTAGGGTACGGTCTAGGATTAGGGTACGTGTAAGTGTTACGATAGGGGTTAGGGTTAGGGTACGTGTTAGGGTTAGGGTAGTTATTAAACCTATCCCATTCTCTAGATACCCCTTAGCACGTAAAGAATATTATTTGCGGTTCCAGCCATGGAGAAGAGTTTAGACACTAGGATAAGATAAGGAACACACCCATTATAAAGAAATCACATTAGGATTCTCTTTTTAAGCTGTTCCTTAAAACACTAGTGCTTAGGAAATCTATTGGAGGCAGAAGCAGTCAAGGGTAGCCTAGGGTTAGTGTTAGGATTAGGGATAGGCTTAGGGTACGGCTTAGGGTACGGGTGCGGGGAGTGCTTAGGGGACGGCGTAGGGTATGGGATAGGGTTAGGGTTAGGGTTAGTGTTAGGGTTAGGGCTCGGTTTAGGGTACGGTTTAGGATTAGGGTACGTGTTAGGGTTAGGGTAGGGGTTAGGGTTAGGGCACGCATTAGGGTTAGGGTAGTTATTAAACCTATCCCACTCTCTAGATACCCCTTAGCACGTAAAGGAATATTATTTGGAGGTCCAGCCATGGAGAAGAGTTTAGACACTAGAATAAGATAAGGAACACACACATTATAAAGAAATCACATTAGGATTCCCTTTTTAAGCTGTTCTTTAAAACACTAGTGCTTAGGAAATCTATTGGAGGCAGAAGCAGTCAAGGATAGCCTAGGGTTAGGGTTAGGCTTAGGGTTAGGGTTAGGGTA